>NC_085990.1:26335630-26638269 GCF_030014385.1 Trichomycterus rosablanca | reverse complement strand
TTGTTTGTTTGTTTGTTTATTAGGATTTTAACGTCATGTTTTACACTTTGGTTACATTCATGACAGGAACGGTAGTTACTCATTACACAAGATTCATCAGTTCACAAGGTTATATCGAACACAGTCATGGACAATTTAGTGTCTCCAATTCACCTCGCTTGCATGTCTTTGGACTGTTGGAGGAAACCGGAGCTTCCGGAAGAAACCCACGCAGACACGGGGAAAACATGCAAACTCCACACAAAGAGGACCCGGACCACCCCACCTGGGGATCGAACTGAGGACCTCCTTGCTGTGAGGTGACGGTGCTACCCACCGAGCCACTGTGCCGTATCCTGTAATGAATGTAACCAAAGTGTGTAAAACAAGACCCACACACACACACACCACCAAAAAAATCCACTACACCTGTTTACATGTAGGTCACAGTTTGTGAAAAAAAGCAAGAGCAGTAAAACGTAATCTGCAGTGTCCTCTAGTGGCCAAAGAGCAAAATCTTGCAATAGCTGCAGTATTTGAGGTACTTTTTCCATGAAAAAAATGTAGAACAGCTAAAATTTTATTACTGTAAGCATAAAGCTGATCCATGAATAATGCCAAGAAATTATCACATCAACACATTAAAATAGAATGTTCACTTTACTTTACTATCATTAATCCTTTTACATTTAATCCTTTTTTATAATGTAAATATGTTTGTTTGTTTATTAGGATTTTAACATCATGTTTTACACTTTGGTTACATTCATGACAGGAACGGTAGTTACTCATTACACAAGATTCATCAGTTCACAAGTTTGATGTCGAATACAGTCTTGGACAATTTTGTATCTCCAATTCACCTCACTTGCATGTCTTTGGACTGTGGGAGGAAACCCACACAGACACGGGAAGAACATACAAACTTCACACAGAAAGGACCCAGACCGCCCCACTTGGGGATCAAACCCAGGACCCTCGTGCTGTGAGGCCACTGTGCCGCCCTAATGTAAATACACCGATCAACAATAACATTATGACGACCTCCTTGTTTCTAAACTCAATGTCCATGTTATCAGCTCCACTTACCATATAGAAGCACTGTGTAGTCCTACAATTACTGACTGTAGTCCATCTGTTTCTCTACTTACTTATTTTAACCTGCTTTCACCCTGTTCTTCAATGGTCAGGACCACCACAGAGCAGGTATTATTTAGGTGGTGGATCATTCTCAGCACTGCAGTGACAATGACATGATGGTGGTGTGTTAGTGTGTGTTGTGCTGGTATGAGTGGATCAAACACAGCAGCGCTGCTGGAGTTTTTAAACACCGTGTCCACTCACTGTTCACTCTATTAGACACTCCTACTTGGTTGGTCCACCTTGTAGATGTAAAGTCAGAGACGATCGCTCATCTATTGCTGCTGTTTGAGTTGGTCATCTTATAGACCTTCATCAGTGGTCACAGGACACTGCCAACAGGGCGCTGTTGGCTGGATATATTTTTGGTTGGTGGACTATTCTCAGTCCAGCAGTGACAGTG
Source organism: Trichomycterus rosablanca (assembly GCF_030014385.1). NCBI lineage: Eukaryota > Metazoa > Chordata > Actinopteri > Siluriformes > Trichomycteridae > Trichomycterus > Trichomycterus rosablanca. The sequence goes on along the minus strand of NC_085990.1, from coordinate 26,636,747 downwards.
AGGTATTTAAAAACTAAAGCAGCACTGCTGTGTCTTATCCACTCATACCAGCACAACACACACTAACAAACCACCACCATCAGTGTCACTGCAGTGCTGAGAATGACCCACCACCCAAATAATACCTCATAGACTGCTGTGACATACATGGTGCTAGCAAGTGTATGTAAACTTTTTACTTCTTCTGTACAGCATGCATGCTAACAAATGAAGTGATGCACCATTTATTGATAGTACTGCTAGAACCAGCTTGATAAAGAAAAATATTTAGTCACATTAAATTCTCAGCCATTAACCATAAGCAAAGCAATAAAAAGTCCTACATAACAAAAAGCACAAACACTAAAGACATTTTCATGATTCATTCCTGATTCCTAAATGAGTGTCCACCTTTAAAAGCATTTTTTATTTGCTTCTTGTAAACAGCCATAAAAATAAAAGGTGTGAATATTTTATTTGGTTCAAGTGCAAATAGACAAAAAAGCTGTAAATCACAACTACACTATGTGGACAAAAGTATTGGGACACCTCCCATGAGATTGCGAAATGCCATATTAATCCAATAAGCAATAATATGTATTCAGCTAAAATAGCTTCTCTTACCACGTGATTTTGAGCAGGGCCTGTGAAAATTTGTGCCCATTTAGTTAAAAGTGCAGTAGTGAGGACAAGAACTGATGTCGGGCAAAGAAGGTCTGGCTCACAGTGGAGCACCTAATTCATTCCAAAGCTGGTGGGCTGAGGGTGAAAGTGAAAGCTCAGGGCTCTGTGTCTCCCACTGGAGTTTCTCAACACCAGACTCATCAAATAATTCCCTAAATAATTCACTTAGAGCACAGGGGTACAGTCAGGCTGAAACACAACATAACCTTACCCATAATGCCTCCACAAAGCTGGAAGCATATTATTGTATATCATTGTTTTTCTACTCCTTATAGCAATGGCTAAAACACCTGAACTCAATCATAAGGTGTCCACACACTTTTGGACATATCGTATCGTAGGTGTGCTGGTGATGATTTTTCTAAATCAGCAGTCATATAAAAAAGTGCTAAAAGCTAAAACATATACACACTGTTGATTGTAAAATTTGTGTTTATGTAAGCAGTGGGGCGTGAACTGGTACAGCAGGATTATTTAAACCAGAAGCAGAACCAGTGGGATTCAGAAGAAGTTCCAAACCTTCAAGATCTACCATCGTATCCTGGTGCAGATCATTCACGGTACGTTCCTTTCATATTTTAATAGACATGTAGAAGGATGGAAGCAGCTGAATCTGCTCTCTAAATGTCTTCTTTAATTAATCCATGATTCTGTGTTTCAGAAATATGAAGACACTCCTGGTGATTGTGGTTCTGGCTCTGGTCATGATGACTGGTGAGTGGTTTCCAACCTGATACTGCTTTAAAAGGATTGGTTCGGATCTTAGTGATAAGCTTTTGGTCATGACTACAAGCTTCTAAGTCCAGATGTTTGGCTCAGCTCACTTTAGAACTGAATTAAGTCTAACAAGTGAGATCAGGAACATTTGAATTAGAACTGAAGCTCCAGCCAACAAGCTCATGGTCGGGTGTCCGTGTACTTTTGGCCACGTGTATTTTCACATGCTGTTTCAGTATTGAAGAATAATAAATGTTAAATATGATGTAAAGCTGATGTGGAATATTTATCAGTGCTTCTGTGATAAACGTGTTTCTAATACGTTCTTCACAAAGAGAGCATTGGATATGACGTCTGATCTTCTGTGTAGAAAAAGTCAGGGCTTCTCAGCTGGTTTCTGTGTTCCAGGTTCTGCCCTTCGCTGCTACAACTGTAATCCAAAGGTTGCAAACAGTTGTTATGTGGAAACCTGCAGCTCTGATAAAACCATCTGTGTCAGCGCCCTGCTCAATTATAACGGCGGCTGTACGTCCACATCTTTTACTTTTTCCTCATTTCTACTGGTTTGTTAAACTATCAACTGGACCTGATACCAGCTAATAAACTGTGTTTCTTCTGCTCTTCTCCACAGTGGTTCCTGCTAAGAAATGCGCCACCAAACAGTTCTTCGTTTCAATGCAGTCTGCTCCTGTGAACGAGCTCAGGTCCTGTTACACTGATCTCTGCAATAAGTAGCACTTTTGTGAGAATTGTGAGATTTGGTGATCTGATGAGACCTCGAATCAATAAAATAAAGACGATCTTCAGATAAATCCTGCTGTCCTGGTTTTACTTTCAGTTTTGTACTAGAATAAAATGGGGATAAAGCGAGTCTCTGAATGGTAACGTGGTGTCCTGCAGAAATGATCTGGACTTATTAAACAATACCACTAGGGACAATACCAATAGGGACAGTGGTAGCCTAGTGGGTAGAGCTTTGGGCTATCAACCGGAAGATTGGGGGTTCAAATCCAGGCTCTGCTATGCAGCCACTGTTGGGTCCTTGAGCAAGACCCTTAACCCTGTCTGCTCCAGGGGCGCCGTACAATGGCTGACCCTGTGCTCTGACCCCAGCTTCCAAACAAGCTAGGATATGCGAATAAAGAATTTCATTGTACTGTACATATGTATATGTGACAAATAAAGTATTTCTTCTTCTTCAATATTGATGCAGGTTTGGATTTATTGTGAGATTCAGTTTATTGGTTTATTTATTCAGCAAATATTTCCAGTTACTGAAGAATGCATCAATTTAATAAAACAAAGGTAAATAATAATAATTAATATATAATATATAAGATGTTATACAAGAGAGAAGATTTTTTGAGCTTCAAAATGAAGTGGTATTCGCACAGTTGATATCATGTTGCTTCGTAACGAGTCTCTGTGAGACTTCACCACTGGTGGGTAAAAAAAGGCAGCTGCCAACTGTGTGCTTGTTGAAGGTGGTCCATGGTAGTCTTAGCTCACTTCAGCCATTGTGGGGAAGGTACAAGTGGCATAAAAATTGCAATATGGCAACAATTTAGATTGGGAGAAATATACTACATTGCCGAAAATATGTGGACACCCCTTCTTATTATTTAATTTTAATGCTAGCCATTCCCATTGCAAACAGGTATATACAGTGGGGTCAAAAAGTATTTAGTCAGCCACTGATTGTGCAAGTTCTCCTACTTAGAAAGATGAGAGAGGTCTGTAATTTTCATCATAGGTACACTTCAACTATGAGAGACAAAATGAGGAAAAAAAATCCAGGAAATCACATTGTAGGATTTTTAAAGAATTTATTTGTAAATGATGGTGGAAAATAAGTATTTGGTCAATAACAAAAGTTCAACTCAATACTTTGTAACATGACCTTTGTTGGCAATGACAGAGGTCAAACGTTTCCTGTAAGTCTTCACCAGGTTTGCACACACTGTAGCTGGTATTTTGGCCCATTCCTCCATGCAGATCTCCTCTAGAGCAGTGATGTTTTGGGGCTGTTGCTGAGCAACACGGACTCCACAAATTTTCTATGGGGTTGAGGTCTGGAGACTGGCTAGGCCACTCCAGGACCTTGAAATGCTTTTTACGGAGCCACTCCTTCGTTGCCCGAGCGGTGTGTTTGGGATCATTGTCATGCTGGAAGACCCAGCCACGTTCCATCTTCAATGCTCTCACTGATGGAAGGAGGTTTTGGCTTAAAATCTCACGATACATGGCCCTGTTCATTCTTCCCTTAACACGGATCAGTCGTCCTGTCCCCTTTGCAGAAAAACAGCCCCAAAATGATGTTTCCACCCCCATGCTTCACAGTAGGTATGGTGTTTACTCAGCATTCTTCTTCCTCCAAACACGACGAGTTGAGTTTTTACCAAAAAGTTCCATTTTGGTTTCATCTGACCACATGATATTCTCCCAATCCTCTTCTGGATTATCCATAAGCTCTCTGGCAAACTTCAGACGGGCCTGGACATGTACTGGCTTAAGCAGGGGGACACACCTGGCACTGCAGGATTTGAGTCCCTCTCGACGTAGTGTGTTACTGATGATAGCCTTGGTACTTTGGTCCCAGCTCTCTGCAGGTCATTCATCAGGTCCCTCCGTGTAGTTCTGGGATTTTTGCTCACCGTTTTCATGATCATTTTGACCCCACGGGATAAGATCTTGACCCCGAGGGAGATTATCAATGGTCTTGTATGTCTTCCATTTTCTTACAATTGCTCCCACAGTTGATTTATTCACACCAAACTGCTTGCCTATTGTAGATTCACTCTTCCCAGCCTGGTGCAGGTCTACAATTTTCTTCCTGGTGTCCTTCGACAGCTCTTTGGTCTTGGCCATGGTTGAGTTTGGAGTCTGTTTGAGGCTGTGGACAGGTGTCTTTATACAGATAACGAGGTCAAACAGGTGCCATTAATACAGGTAACGAGTGGAGGACAGAAGAGCTTCTTAAAGAAGAAGTTACAGGTCTGTGAGAGCCAGAAATCTTGCTTGTTTGTTATTGACCAAATACTTATTTTCCACCATAATTTACAAATAAATTCTTAAAAAATCCTACAATGTGATTTCCTGGATTTTTTTTTTCTCATTTTGTCTCTCATAGTTGAAGTGTACCTATGATGAAAATTACAGACCTCTCTCATCTTTCTAAGTAGGAGAACTTGCACAATCAGTGGCTGACTAAATACTTTACATAAACTTTATGCTTCCAACTGTGTGTTCCGATGGTTTGGGAAGGCTCTTTGTGGTTGAGATGTGGTTGAGAATGGAGAAGCTTTAATGGGCTGCACAGAGCTCTGACCTCAAGCTCGTTAAACACCGTTGGGTTGACTCAAGATTCGATTATGAGTCAGTTTAGTCTAAAAGAAGCATCTGACATCACAAATGCTCTTTTGAATGGATGTAATGAACACAAATTACTCTTAAACCTCAGTCCTCTGACTGTACACTGTCCAGGGTGTGGTTCTGTCTTGGACCTAATTTCCAGGTGCAATCAGACCTGCTGTGACTCCGATCAAGATGATGATGATGATCAAAATGAGGTTAGTGGAAAATAAATAAATGAAAGATATAAAAAAATATATAAACTGTAAGAAAACAATAATACACAAACACTTCTTTTGTGTTACAATTTTATTGTTATTTTGATTGTAATTAACAGGCAGTTTTGGTCTTTAATTCCCCCCTTTCCATTTACCTCTTACCCCTAATATTTTCTGGTCCCACACAGTCATTCTTTGGATGAGTAACAACAAAGAATAGTGGTCATACAGGGAAAGTGAGTCAGATCTCATTGTTAAAACCAAGCTGCCATGGGTATGAGCAGCAGACCAGGTGCTGCTTATTTTTCCCTTCATATTAAAGCTACCACATACAGTAAATATCAAAAGTTTACATATACTTGTAATAAGTCATAACAGTGTTGGGATTTTAAATTCTAAATTAAGTTATTTTTGTGACATACTGATTGGACATATTTCTTCACACATACTTAAAAAGAACTTTTTGATACATTTGTGTTTTTTTCTGAGATATTTCTGGGACCACTTGTGATTTACAATTGTAAGCACAATTATCAGTTGTAATTAATTGAGGGTTAAGGGCCTTGCTAAGGAGCCAACATTGGCAACTTGGTGGTGGTGGGGAATAGGTCAGCAACCTTCTGGACATCTGAGTCCAGTACCTTAACCACTAAGCCACCACTGCTTCTTTACATTTACAGAATTTTTCATCCTAAGCAACCGTAACCATATACAATTCAAGCAACTGAACAGTAAGGGCCTTGCTCAAGGGCCCAACAGTGGACACCTGGCAGTGGTGAGACCTGAACTAGGGACCTTCTGATTACTCATCTAGTACCTCAATCGCTGAGCTTCCACTGCCCTTAAAACCACTGGCCACTGAGCTTTTTTTTTTAACCCAATTGCATTATGCTTCCTCTGTACTGGAGCTGACCCCCGCCCTGATTGAGGAGCGCAAACTGACACACGCCCCCTCCAACACGTGCACAGCAGCCGACTGCATCTTTTCACCTGCACGAGGCAAGTTAATATGCCGACCAGCCTTGTGCACGGAGAGCCACACCCTGATCAACATTATTCCTTGACTCTGTGCAGATGCCATCAACCAGCCAGCAGAGGTCGTAATTGCATTAGTAATGAGAGAGTCCCTATGCGGCTCCCTTCCCTGGATAACCAACAGCCAAACGTTGTTCATATAGCCAGCTGGATGGCAGAGCTGAGATTTAATACAATGTATTCGAAATCCCAGCTTTGGTGTGCTAGTGTATTTTACCGCTGCGCCACCTGAGCGGCCCTCACGGAGCTTTTTTAACGTAACAGCACACTTGACTGTGGATAGAGACACCTGTGTTCCAGCAGCTTCAAGACCTGTTTTTTGTGCAGGCTCTTAGATGATATATGACTATTAAAACTAATTTCCTTTAATAAGAAGGTGACAACACTGTTGCATGTGCTTTGTACTTTTACTACAGACAATTAGTTGTACAGCTAGTACACAAAGTTGCCTAGAACCATCAAGAACCCTCAAGACTTTCTTACTTATATGCTTGTGCAGACAATCTAGACACATTTCTATGGGTACAGAAAGGCCCTTAACCTGTAGTATACTGGACTGTATACTGTCACTTTGGATAAAAGCGTCTGCTAAATGTAAAAAATGTAAATATAAAAATGTAGTGGTGGGGTATTCGCACAGTTAATAGCCTGTTGCTTTATAATGGGTATGGCTCTCTGTGAGACTCCAACACTGGTGGGTGAAAAGATGCACCTGGCAACTGTGTGACTATGTGCCAGGGTGGCCCTTGATAGTCTTAGCTCACCTCGGCCAGTGTGGGGGAGGTACAAGTGGCATAAGGATTGCAAATGAATGAATTTAAATGAGCTTTTTTTTGGACATTGGACAAAGGAGTTTGTGTTCCAACCATTGAAACACAGAAAAAGAACCATAGCAGAAATGATTAAAATCCCAATGCTGCTATTACATTGCTTCTCTGTTCATTACAAGTGTGTGTCCACTTCTGACTGATTACAGACTTTTAGACTGAATAGAATTTATATAAAAATTGTATAATCTAAACAAAATACATGGCGTTAAATATAAAGTGTAATAAATGTAATAAATATTTGTGTTAGTAATAACTGACCATGAATGAGCAAAGCTGAAGCTATGCGACATGAACTGACCATTTTCCTTCTTCACAAACCATGCATTAAAACCCATTACTAGAAAACAATCAAAACTGACCACAACTTAGAACTGTTATAAAACTGCATAGCATAAACTCTGTAACAGTCAATAAAACATTCAGTGTTAAGCTTGCTTTCACAATCCAAGAACACATTAAAAATACAAAATATGCTGAATTAAAATACTGGAATTGTGATATTTAACATTGCATAATATAATTGTAGCATAACTTTGGTTAACTAGAATTTAATTTAAATTTCATTTCACTGCTTCATGCTGGTTAACGTTCAACATCAGAACTTTCCTGCCATGCCAATTTCTTAATAAAGAGCTAAAACTGAATGAGTCTGGCTAAATGCAGCACAAGACCGCTGTGTTGTACACAAAAAAACTGTGTAGTAGTGATTCTTTCCACTAATTTGTAGTAAATGACACATCAGAACTACAGATAGTGTTGAGCTGGATACTTTACAGCTTGTGTTTGTGTTCAGTAGGACCATGGTAAGTTGTGTGTGTGTTAGTTTTTATCTCACTACTCTATGCACTTGATCTGACTGAGTTTGGCTCCTATGGTTGCCTGATTTAATGGCAGATAGCCACTAGGAGGCGTTTGAAATCTCCGCTGCACTCAGAGCTGATGGCTTCCTTCAGAGGAACGTCGTATTTCTCCAAGTACATGTCCTTAATGGTCTCCAGATCGACCTGTTTAAACACAGAAGATACAGCATTACACAAGAGATGTAAGAAAATATTAGACATGGTGGAGGTGAGGAGCTGGACAACATTGCAGTGTTAATATTTTTCATTTATTTGAGTTTTTATGTTTGCCACCGCTTTATTCTGATCAAGGTTGCAGTGAGTCCGGTTTCCTCAGAATTACTAGGCACAATGCAGTAACACACTGTGAACAGTACCCCAATCCAGGTCTGTGAGGTTTACCCCCATGTTTCCTCACCCTCCCTATTAACAGAACTTTTTAATGATTTTGGAACAGAGAACACTAATTATTGCTAAATATTTTGTCCATTCTTGCTTGATACAAGACTGCAACTGCTCAACAGCCTGTGGTCGACATCATCTGATTTTCCTCTTCATGTTGAACAATACATTTTCAATAAAAGACAGACAGGAGGCATCCTGTGTGTACAATGCCACACTGTATTAAAATGTACAAAATAAGGCCTGACATTGTCTTTTTGAAATAATCATGGACTTCCCGGGAAAAGAAATCAACTTGATTGCTGCATATGTCTCTCTAAAATCCCAATATACACCTCCACATCAGTGGTTTATTTATATATTTATTAGGATTTTAATGTCATGTTTTACACACTTTGGTTACATTAATGACAGAAACAGTTCACAAGTTTAATGTCAAACACAGTCATGGACAATATCGTATTTACAATTCAACTCACTTGCATGTCTTTGGACTGTGGGAGGAAACCGGAGCTCCCAGAGGAAACACGCGCAGACACACAGAAAATGACCCGGACCGCCCCACCTGGGGATCAAACCCAGGACCTTCTTGCTGTGAGGCGACAGTGCTACCCACTGAGCCACCGTGCCTTGCCCACATCAATGGTACCTTTACACATATGCAGGTCATATTATGAGCACTGATGCACTGATGGGGGATACCATGACAGATGTTGGCTTTTGCACCTTTCACTGATGATGGTCCTTTGTTATCTCTGTGTTATCTCTTTGTTAAGACAAGCTGAACTTCTGAATTTATGTTTCAGCAAAAAAAAATGGTCTAATAAATCAATGATATAAAAAAATTATATGCTTCCAAATTTGCAGCAACAGTTTAGGAAAGGCCCTTACTTGTACCAGCAGGACTGCCTCCCCCCTTGCACAAAGAAAGATCTATAAAGACATCAGGGCGGCACGGTGGCTAAGTGGGTAGCACTGTCGCCTCACAGCAAGAAGGTCCTGGGTTTGATCCCCAGGTGGGGTGGTCGGGTCCTTTATGTGTGGAGTTTGCATGTTCTCCCTGTGTCTGTGGGTTTCCTCCGGGTGCTCCGGTTTCCTCCCACAGTCCAAAGACATGCAAGTGAGGTGAATTGGAGATACAAAATTGTCCATGACTGTGTTTGATATAATCTTGTGAACTGATGAATCTTGTGTAATGAGTAACTACTGTTCCTGTCATGAATGTAACCAAAGTGTAAAACATGAAGGTAAAATCCTAAAAAACAAACAAACAATAAAGACATGAAGGAAAGCTTGATTTAGAGAAACTTCAGTAGCCTGCTCAGCCCCACTGAACAACTTAGGAATGAACTGGAACATCAATTAAGGCTTTCTGAGCAACAATAATGCCCAGCCATACAAATGCTCTTTTGAGAAATTTCAAAATATGTTTGAGACATACCTCAAACAGTGGCTGTTGTTACAGCTATAAATATAGCTATCACATAGAGGTCACTCTATTTTAATACAATTTGCTTTTGAACTAGTACGTCCAACAAGCTCATGGTCGGGTATTAAAATACTTTTGGCCATATATTGTATATAGTGGATCCTTTAGTTGGTCTTTATAGTAAAACTGCGATTTAATATCATTATTAAACGCAAAGCTGCAAAGCTTTTTTTCAGAATTAATCAAAATATCAGAATATTCTACCTCAGAGCGACCAACAATAATGCGGATTAGAGTGTCTTCCTCAGTGCCTGCGCCCTTCATGGCTGCGTTCAGCCTCCGAGCAAAGTACAGCTGTGGGTTCTTAGCACATCTTACTGTGAGAAAAGAGATGAGTCATTCATTACAATGCATGTGGGGTTTGGAATAAACACATTTACCAAAATGACTGAAAAATTTTGAGAACATTTGGTTCTGCTGTTTATATGTAATTAAATAAATGAATAAAAAGATGAAGTGGGTGTGGTCAGACTATAAAATGATCTTAGTCACTGGTTGTCTGGTTAAGTTTCTAACACAGTGTCACGTGACATGTGTGACTCGGGGTCATTGTTCATTTGGGCAGGAAAAAATTGTCAAGAACCAGGATGTGAATCATATTTCCTGTGCGTTGCTGCAACACTGAGCAAACCCTATTGAAATAAACACAAGCTAATGCTAACCACTCCATATTTTATTGTATCTCCATGGTTGAAAGCTTCTGATTTGGACCATTTATTTTTTCAATGACACTGGCTAATACTTGTTCTTAATTTCCACATATCTACACCTGCCTATCTTTGTAGTCTGTAATAATAATTTTTTAAAATTATTTCATTTAATTTTATCATCCTGGTTGCTGCTGGTCCAGTTCTACTGGGAAACACTAGACACAAGGCAGGAATTCCCTAGACAGGACACCAATCCATCACAGTGGTTCAGCCATCACCCCAACCCCCAGACATAGCCAATCATGTCTGTGTAGATGCTTGGGTTAGGGTTTAGGTTAGGGTTAGCCCAGTGGTGGGCTAGAGTAATAGACTGCTGCATCACCTGAGCACCTTGATTGGAATCGGTGAATGTTTAAACTACCTAAAGCCATACCCTTGGTAATAATGTAATTATTTTCTAGTACTGATGATCAAACCATTATTGTTTAATACAAGGACAATCAAGTGGAGCAGTGGTTTAAAGCCCTAGCCCACCACTGCTGAGTTCAAATCTCAGCTGTGCTATCGAACTGATTCTGACTAAGACAGGTAGGTAAATGACGTTTATTATTGCTGCTAAATAATGTTTAATACAAACCCAGAGCGACGTAACACTGCTTCAGAGTTCCTGAACTTTCACTCTCAATGGTGTCCAAAATTTCAGTTCCTGAAATCTATCATTATTGGGGAATAAAACATATCACAGATTTATCACCAGACACAAGTGAAATAAATTAATATTCAGGCTGTAAGAGCTGGAGAGAAATTCCACTCACTGCTTCATAAGCTTTAAACATAGTCTGAAGCTGCAGATAGTTCCTGGTGGCCAGGATGAAGCTAAATGTCGACTCATCTGTGCCAAAGTGACCCTCTCCAGCCTAAGAGTGATGATAAGAACAACAGCTAGCATTTCTTTTTCATTTAAGGTCACATTTCAGATCTAGAAATAAGAAAAATACAATGGCAACATTCCAACCTCAAGAAGGGCAGTGGCATCATCTTCAGCCAGTGCTTCGTCCACTTCATAACTCTCATCTCGATTTCCCTACAGAAATGAATGAAGTCAGAACATGCAATTGATGGGTGTGGCTGAAACACCTATCCCAACACTATGCAGCCCTAAGCCACATAATTATTGGTGGCAAATACAAATAGAGACACTGAGTCACTTATATTTATCACCTGAGTTATGATGTCATTTCTCTTTATAGCTGCATCACAATAAAAATCTGTACTATTTTCTAAATGTTCTGAGTTTCTTAACAAAAGACTCCAGAAAAAACAGCTTAGAGAGTTAACTCCCATTTTTTCCTCTCTCTCTATTCTTTTCTTAAAAACTCATGTTGTCACTGGCTCGTGGACTGAAGACCTGGCCCGGTTATGACAACCGGTTAGCATTCTGATTTTAACCCTTTTCTATTTACTCTCTATACTAAAGGCTGCAGATGTTGTTTGTGCATTTTTCTGATACTGCCACCCCATACTTTTGCCATTTCCCTTTTCTACCTTAATTAAGCATACTGAATATTGGGTTCATCTTTACAATCTTGCAGGTATGGGGCTTCACCTGATGTTTGCAACCTGCCCTGTTATGTTACTTTAAACAGATTATACTATCAAACAATCCAACCATCAATAATGCTGTATTGTTTAAAAAAAAAAGTGTTGCATAGTGAAGGGTGGCAGTTCAACTCCAAATCAGAAAAAGTTGGGACAATATGAAAATTAACTAGTTAGCAATAAAATATATCTAAAATGTTTCCATTGTTGTTTTATTGTCAATAATCCACAAAGCTAGCAGAAAAAAACACTTCTTCACTAAAAACGACTATTCAGAAGCTGAAATTAGCCCAAAATCTAAGGTGTCACAATATTTAAAGAAAAAAGGCTATTAATGGCATAAGAACTACCAGTGTACCACTATTAAATCTTCTGTTAATCTTACTTTGTTTTTAATTTTATATTTTAATTTTTGTAAAGGTTTTTGTTTGCAATGTCAGGATTATTTTTTACCATTTTATTATCAATAATATAATATTATTTTTATAATAGTTTTAGATCCCAGCCAAAACATTTATTAGTAACAGAACACTGAAAGGACTGAATTTGACTTCTGTTCTTTTCTCTCCAGTACTTTCTTCTCTCCTCCAATCCTCTTTGTCTGTTAACAATTTTGTCCTTCCATCCCCTTATCATTTCTGATTTGAATTTTAGGTTACATGAAGAGCTAATTTGAACCTTCGGAAATTGTCACTTGAGCATACAAGTGCATACAATTTTCAGTTTGTTATTTTTTGTTCTGTCTTCTTCTGTCTTCAGTTATGACTTTTTGGAACTCCTTTTAAAATGTTTTGTTTTACTGCCTTGCTGTGCAGTTTTCTTTTGATCTGAGTTTTGATTACTATTTACAGCCTTAGGTTTTTTGTTTCTCCAAAATGTTTGTGCTCTCTTGCTCATAATTCACAAGACAATTCATTTTTGTTTTGTCCTGTTTATAATAAAAGCTTTTTGGCCATCTGTGAACTCCACTGATTGGTTCACTGATGTGAAGCACTTACCCTCAAAACTGATTGAATATTCGCCAGTGCAGTCAGCTCCACTGATTAGGCACTGATGTAAGATACTAAATCCAGTGCCTTCTGGATAGACCCACCCAAAGGGAGGTTTATCTTCCCTTACTGCTATTCACTCTGGGTTTCATGAGTCACTGGGGTAAAAAGCTTTTATAATGGACTTAGGCTAAGTGAGGTCAAATCTCACTGTTGTTCCCACTGTTGCCCACTAGCAGGTCTTCTTACCCTGGTCTACTCTAGGGCTGCTGATGATCATTTCATTAATTAACTAATAGAACATCAAAGGAAGTGTGTTATGGCAAGCATTATCACAGCCAAAGGTGATTGATCCAAAGGTGTGTGTCAAAATTAAAAACAGAATAACTATAGAATGGAAACTCAGTGTGAAGCTGAGCTTTTTTCTCTGCAATGAGGAGATCTTCACAGCTGAAGCACTGTTCACAAAAACACACAGCATAAGGTTGTCTATTGTTCTTTTTTTCACAAGGCAAAACATTTTTATTTTAACAGAAATGTAATGGGTTGTTGCTGCGCATAACATCATTATTATTAATATTATTGGTGTTGTTTTGATTTTGTGTTGTAGTAATAAAATGAAACAAATGTTACAAATGGTAAAAACTAATGCAGGAATTATTAACTGAATGTGGATCAATCCATGATGTGGTCAGCACAGGTGTTGATTTCAGTTAATTCTTTCTTTTCAATCGTTTTTATCTGCCGCTTTTCAGATTGTGTGGATTGGTTGGAACTTCCTGTTGTGTTCTATAAAATAAACAACTTCATTGCATGACCGCTTCCATCCTTTTGTATTATTCAGGAAAGTAAACATCATAGACAATAAACAGGAAATTGAAACACAGCTTTGCAGTCTGCAGAAAAGTCACATACAGCTCAATTTCACTCTGGGGAGAGTAGTTAACTTTGTTAACAGCATGTTTAGGAAATCATGACGTGTAAATACCTCGAGCAGCAGCGTTAACAGCCTCCTGACATCCCCGCTGGTATCTCCGGCAACATCCGACTCCAGATCCCTTTCATGCACTGCACAGAACAGAATACAAGGATTAGGGTTGATACTGGCTACCATCTGTACTGTCTAGACCTTGCAGGACTGCAGTATACAGTATTTTTATATAGTATATATAGTCAGTAAGTCATTTAAAATTGCACTCATCACTATCAGGTCAAAAATATGTAAAAGAAATCTTGTAAAGACTGAAATTCAGACATTCAGACATCATCAACAATAAAGCCTAAAAATGTTTTCATAAAGATGGACATTAATTATCAGACTAAGAAAAATCTAGAAACACCGGTTTCAGGGCAAACAAATCTAACATAGCAGATAATGGACAAAACAATGTACATATTTATTTTCTGAGGGACAATGCTCTGAGCATCATGCTTTTGTATATGCCAAGCAATATCATCATACAGAGACAACTAGAGCTCATACTGGGCGGCACAGTGGCCCATTCTTTCTGTTTGAAAAAGAACCCCCCCAGGTGTCTGTGTGTTTCCTCTTGAAGCTCTGGTTTCCTCCCACAATCCAAAGACAAGTAAGTTAAATGAATTGGAGATTTAAAATTGCCTGTGACTGTGTTTGACATTAAGCGTGAACTGATGAATCTTGTGTAACCAGTAACTACCTGTTCTGTCACAAATATAACCAAAGTGTGTAAAAGATTACGTTAAAATCCTAATAAACAAACAGAGCTCATATTAGAGTATCAGTATTCATGCTGGCATATACATGTACATGTATTCATCCAGTACACGTGGTGCAGCTTGTAAAAATAGCCTCTTAACAAATCTACCTAAAACACAAAAAGCTTAGCACAGTGCTGAAAGTTTATAGCATACACATAAAAAGCATGGAAAAAAAGTTAGATTTTTATTGTAAAAAGTCTGAATAATGGAAGCAGTACTTTTAATGTTTATATTTTAATCATAAACTATAAGAGGTGCTAGGGTGGTGCAGTGACTGAATCATGCTAGAGCCACGGTTTAATCTTAGCAGTGCTATCTGCTTGTCTGATGTCTACACAGACATGATTGGCTATGTCTGAGGGAGGGGGTTGGCTTCAAAAGCTTAGCAATTAGGAGATGCACTGCCACTATAAGTGCACTCTCAGTGCCAGTCCCAAGCCTGGATAAAATAAGAAGGCTTGTGTCAGAAATCAGGCAGCAGGTATTCGGCATATAAACTGTGCCAAAGCAGATATGCAGATATGCAGCGTCATCCACTGTGTTGACCCCTAAATACTTTTGCAGTCGAAAGAAAATATAAAATAATAACTAAAATATAAAAGCATGTCGTGTTAGATTACAGAGCAAACAGTAGTAAGGAATCAATGTACAAAGATATGTACAATCAACACCAAACAAGAATTACCATGCTTACCTTGGAAGTAAGTTTCTTTGTAAGTGGCAATTTCCTGGAAAAAAAACATGAAAAAACATATCATACATTAAATGCAAAATTTATAGAAGTAATGTGCCCAAAACCATTTTCAGTGTATGATATACCTAAAGTATCTAAAGTAACTCCATTTACACATTTTAAGATCTTAAAAGTGTAAAAGTCATTTTTACTGTCAAAGAAAATAAGACACAACAAATTAAAATATATATAAAAATATTTTTGAAAAATAACCCACTGCAGAGTAATTTCACATTTAAAAAGGTGGCGCAGCGGTAAAACACGCTAGCACACCAGAGCTGACATTTCGAACTCATCGGTTCGAAACTCAGTTGTGCCATCTGACTGGGCTGGGCAGCTACATGAACAACAATTGGCTTGTTGTTCATACAGGGACAGGAAGCCGGAGAGGGACCTCATAACTGATGCAATTACGACCTCTGCTGGTTGACTGATGGCACCTGCACAGAGTCAAGGAATAATGTGATCAAGGTGTGGCTCTCCGTACACAAAGTTGATCCACATATGAACTCGTCTCATGCAGGTGAAAAGAAGCAGTCGGCTTCTGCAAACGTGTCAAAGGGGGCCTGTGACAGTAGAAATCAGCATTGGTAGAGAGGAAGTGTAATGCAATCGGGTAATTGGATACGACTAGACTGGGGAGGAAAATTGGGAAAAATGCAAAAAATAAAATAAAATAAATAAGGTGGGGTATATAAACAAACAAGCTACTCGGGAGTTTAAAAAACTATGTTGAATGGGCATGTTTACACAAGCAGTGTGATCTGCAAACTTAGCCAATCATGTCTGTGTAGAAGCCAGACAGGCCAAGATTCAGAATGGACTAGTGGGCCAGTGTATTCTACCATTGTGCCACCTGAGCACCTCCATCCATATGTTTCAAGTAATTGTCCTTATTCATCTTGTAACATGCAGCTAAACACACCTGGAGCCACAATACAACATTATTATAATGTTAATACTTACAGCATTGGTGGCAGTACAGAGGATTTCCACCAGGACATACTCGTCTGTGCCCGCTCCTTTCATGGCTTTCCGTAGCTCCTTCACAGCAAAAATGTGTGGTGGGTCTAGCATGGCAAGAATGGCATTCTCAAAGTTTCCAGAGAGCTCACTTTTTAGCACCTCCACCAGCTCCTGCAGAAAGAAACCACCACAGAGGTAACCATGTATTTCAGCCCACATATTTAAACATTCATAACCCTGGGATCACTTGTCGTGGTTTCATAGCTCTTTAATAAGATTTAATGTGCTTGGATTGAAGCAATACAGTTTCATGAACCCATTTCCCTTTGATCTTCTCACATTTCAAATTGACAACGCTGCCAGAACTAACGCTGCCAGAACTGGAGCTTGTTGCTGCAGTTGTTTTTTTGCCACTGACTAACTGAACAGGTTGGTTATCATTTTTAAAAAGTTTGCACAATTTGCATCCCTATTCCGAACTCAATGCAGAAGCAAAGATGATATTAATGAGTATACAAATAAAAAGCATAAATAAGATGCATAAATATGCATAACAATGATGTAATGCAATAAAACCTGCTATACTTACATCATCATACTTTTCAAAGTAGGCCTGCTTTATTTCCAACCGCTGAGCTGCAGAGCGATTAGCCAGGATTTCGATAATAGCTTTCTCATCAGTGCCTAGAAACATAAACAAAGAAAGCACAACTTTGTAAAATGCTAAAAACAATGATGTTGCCATCTGATAAAACTTAACAATTCTTCCTAAATCCACAACAGGTGCTCCAGTAAAGCACGTCTAATAAAATGCCGTAGGCTACATTCACATGTTTTATATGGAGTTATGTGGAGGTGTTACTTATTTTGTCACTGTGCTTTGATGCTTATTTTACTGCAAAGTCCACCTTAAATCTAGCAAGACTTTGTGAGAAAAATATGGAATGTCCACAAGTGAGCTGTGAAACAGCGAGACCAGGTTTACACTTTAGATAGCAATTTCATAAGATTTAAATCAGGGTTAACAAAGATTAACAAAGGTTTATGAAGATGTCTTCTCTTTTTATCATCTCATGTCTCCAAAATATGACACTGCCAGAACTAGAATACATTTCATACAAAACTGCATATAAATAAATCAACAGCACTGTCAATACTGTGGATTACTTTCAAGCTTGCAAGCAGTTTTGCCACATACATGTGAAAGGCTTAAAGGCAGCGGAAAGTGTCCAGCCTTATGGTAAATAAAGCACAAAACACTCATTATGTGAAAGCTGCCTTAAGTCATGTTTATCTCTAGACCTTTTAGACAGCAAGCTGAAACCAAGGTTTTGTATCTCTCTGTAGCTGTTGTGTGTGTGTGTGTGTGCGTGTATTTCAATCCCAAAATATTATACAGCCTAGGTTATGACCAAACCAACTGGCCATCTTTTCAGTAAAAGCATCAGATTTCAGGACAAAAAGCCACACATTTTTAGTACTGTTTAGAACAAACCTAAAGTTTGCTTAATAGGTCTGATCATTTTGAAGTGGATTGCCAGCAGGTGGACGGGCTACTTCAAAATGGTCCTATGCAAGTGATGAGTGTCCAATTTCCTGGCACATTTCCTGGATATACTCCCCCCCCCTATCTAGGATATCTTTCCACCTTCCTAATCCACAACCCTGATTAGGATAAAGCAGTTACTAAAAAGAATACAAGAATGAAAGAATGAATGAATGAATTAATTAGGTTAATGTTACAATGGGGTTTATTCAGGCATTAAATATCCGTACACACCACTCATAAATCCATGCTTTCATTCTTAGTGTGCTTATAAACTATCTGCTGCATTTTACAAATATAAAGTTTAAAAACTGATGTCTCACCTAGACCCTTGCAGGCTTTCCGGATGGCCTTGATGTCAGCCACTACATCAAACTCATCATATGGAAAAATTGTTGGCTGAAAAAATCAAAAGACAAAATATTCATTGTCATCATTGTATTTATTTATTTATTTTATTTAAGTCCCAACTTTTCTGGAAATGGGGTTTGTAAATAAAATGTAGAATTTGATGCCAGCAACATATACATACACACACACACACACACACACAAAGTTGGGACTACTACTGTGTTCCTTTGGTATTAGTTACACGCTTTAATCTTTGGGGATTTGAGGACACTAATTGTTGCAGTTTTAAAAATGGACTTTTTGCCCATTCTTGGTTGATACAAGATTTTACATTCTAAACAGTGTTCACTGTTGTCTGAGTGTCCTCGTCATGATGCAGCATAATTTTAACTGAGACAGATCTGACACGTAGACCAGTCAAGCACAGACACTCTTTGTCTACAAAGTCACACTGTTATAGCGCATGCAAAATGAGGCATGGTATTTTCTTGCTTAAGTAACCATAATATCAGCAGTTCACCTGCTTATTGTGGAATGTTTTTTAAACAGTGTCAATTCAATAACAGAAAATTATATATGCTCTTTATTTGCCTGTGCTCCATCTTTTCTGAGTGTTGCAGGTATCAAAATGACATTTACAAAATATAATAAAGTTAGTCAGTCAAAACATTGAATAAAATAGAAGCCTTTTTGTCATGTATACATATACAGGTGTACAGTACAACTAAATCAGCCCTGGACTTTTTTCTTGACCAGCCCACTACAAGCACATCGCGCCACACATATTACCCCCTAATCAAATGTTAGATGATTGATATTGATAGTTTTCATCTATCTTACCACTAAAGTTAATAACTCACTATAATAAAAATTTAAATAATAAAAAAATAACTACAAACATATACAGTGAGGGAAATAAGTATTTGATCCCCTGCTGATTTTGTAAGTTTACCCCCTTACAAAGACTTGAACAGTCTATAATTTTTATGGAAGGTTTATTTTAACAGAGAGAGAGACAGAATATCAACAAAGAATACAGAAAAAAAACTTTAAATAAAAGTTATAAAATTAATTTGTATTTAATTAAGGGAAATAAGTATTTGATCCCCTACCAACCAGCAAGAATTCTGACCCCCACAGACCGGTTATGTGCCCATGAGGCACACAAATTAGTCCTAACTCCTGTCACAGAATCAGTTTCTTCCGTTCAAATCTCTCGACCACTATGGGCAAGACCAAAGAGCTATCAAAGGACGTCAGGGACAAGATTGTAGACCTGCACAAGGCTGGAATGGGCTACAAGACCATCAGCAAGAAGCTTGGTGAGAAAGAGACCACTGTTGGTGCGATAATTCGAAAATGGAAGAAATACAAGATCACAGTCAATCACCCTCGCTCTGGAGCTCCATGCAAGATCTCACCTGGTGGGGTAAGAATGATTCTGAGAAAGGTGAGGTCAGTCCAGAATTACACAGGAGGAGCTTGTCAATGATCTCAAGGGAGCTGGGAGCACAGTCACCAAGAAAACCATTAGTAACACACTTCGCCGTAATGGATTGAGATCCTGCAGTGCCCGCAAAGTCCCTTTGCTCAAGAAGGCTCATGTACAGGCCCGTCTGAAGTTTGCCAATGAACACCTGAATGATTCCGAGAAAGCTTGGATGTGATATGGTCAGATGAGACCAAAATTGAGCTCTTTGGCATCAACTCCACTCGCCGTTTTTGGAGGCAGAGAAATGCCCAGTGGGGATGGTGTTCTTGGGGTCATATCCAGCATTTCTCTGCTCCCAGCTCCCTTGAGATCATTGACAAGCTCCTCCCGTGTAATTCTGGGCTGACCTCACCTTTCTCAGAATCATTCTTACCCCACCAGGTGAGATCTTGCATGGAGCTCCAGAGCGAGGGCGATTGACTGTGATCTTGTATTTCTTCCATTTTCGAATTATCGCACCAACAGTGGTCTCTTTCTCACCAAGCTTCTTGCTGATGGTCTTGTAGTCCATTCCAGCCTTGTGCAGGTCTACAATCTTGTCCCTGACGTCCTTTGATAGCTCTTTGGTCTTGCCCATGGTGGTCGAGAGATTTGAATGGAAGAAACTGATTCTGTGACAGGAGACATTTATACAGGGACAGGACTAATTTGTGTGCCTCATGGGCACATAACCGGTCTGTGGCGGTCAGAATTCTTGCTGGTTGGTAGGGGATCAAATACTTATTTCCCTTTATTCAATACAAATTAATTTATAACTTTTATTTAATGTTTTTTTCTGGATTTTTTGTTGATATTCTGTCTCTCTCTGTTAAAATAAACCTTCCATAAAAATTATAGACTGTTCAAGTCTTTGTAAGGGGGTAAACTTACAAAATCAGCAGGGGATCAAATATTTATTTTCCTCACTGTACACATATATATATTTCCAACACCTTCCTTTGGGATTAATAATTCTATCCATCTATCACCCACAATTACAAATTCTACAGTATTTCTTAAGATTTACAGTTTCTTGAATGGTTCTATTGGATTTCCCCATCCTGTCTCATTAAACCGCAAGAAATAAAATCAGTCTTTAAACCTTGTAAGTAAACACTGGTAAATATGCTTTTTTTCGCACTTTTATTCACACGTGATTCACGTTTGTTCCAAATTAGTGCATTGCTCCGATGAGCAAAGAAATAAATCGCATGTGTAAATACTTTAATATGTTGACAAGGGAAATGAACCATGTGAGCTATGCACATAATCACTCTAAAAATGTCCTGAACAACTGCATTTTCCGTTCTGTATTATAGAGGACAAGATGAGGAGCAGAGACTAATGGTACCATCTCAAATTATATCCACCGCCCTATGTAGTGCACTATGTTGGACATGACATCATAGAACTTTCACAAAAATAGTCCTTAACACGGCTGGTTTAAAGCCCCTGGTATCCAACAGTAGCTTAGATAACTACTTATTAATCATTTAGTGCCTGTTAAAAAAAATGTTTTGTACTGTTAGAAAGTACCCTAAGTAGGGCATAAACGACATTTGAGATGTCAACGACAAGAGACAGTCTCTTCTTAAACGTCGTTACTAACGAAGCAGAGGCTCTGAACTCTAACTATATCTTTCTGCTCTTTGGCTATGCTGTAGTTCCTCACTGCCAAACAGGTTGTCCAGTTTCCTGCACTTTTCTGCATCCAGCTTCTTCTGTTTTTTATCACGGACTTTTTCTGCACCTCCTTTACGCCTTCTTGACCATTTCTCCATCTCGCACTCATTCACTTTGTATTTTTTGTACTGGTGGTTGTGATTACGATTAATCCTGGGGGAGGGACATTTCTGTGATTGGCCAATGGACATGCAGTGAGGATACTGTGTTGTGCCAATGCACACTTTAGAATTATTATTCAGGAATATTTAAAACAAAAAAATTTTCACTCCCTCAGCGGCCCACATACAGAGCAGCCCACCGGGAAAACTCCCGACCCTCCCGATGGCCAGTCCATCCCTGAACGAAATTCTTTCTTCCCTGGAGCAGAGAGGGTTAACGGCCTTGCTCAAGGGCCCAACAGTGGCTGCATGGCAGAGCTGTGGTTCGGCCCGACCCACTAGGTTACCACTGTCCTGAGTCATGTCTTTGTATTTTATCAAGGAAATAAAGGTTCAGGATAACTGCGTTTTACAAAATGTCCCAACTTTTCCAGAAATGTTTTCAGGAATAAATTTGGCAAACCTATACAGAACCTAAAAATGTCTAAATTGTTACACCCCTAGCAAGGACAAAATGATATAGCAACAACCCACAATCAGTAAAAGCTGGGCCACATTTACTTTGACTTTTATTTTATTGTGGACAGTATGAACCCAACTTGTAATCCATGCCAAAATAAGTTAATGTAAATGTACAAAACACTGCATGTTTTAATATGCATCTTTCATACTGTCCCAACTTTTTCTGATTTGGGGTTGTACATTTAAAACTTGTCCTGCATTGTATTCCTGTTTTAAATTGGCTGGAGTGATGTAGAGTGGGGGTGTGCACTTTGAAAAGAAGGCTGTGGGATTTTAGAGCTCGTTCTGTATACAGAGGAAAGATAAAAACAAAGAGTCTCTGGTGGAGGCCCCTTTTTCTCCCTACAGAGCACTTTCACACAGATCTTCTCAGCACAAATCTGTACCCCTCCCAAACTATGGAAAGCCAAAAGTCTTAGTAGTCACTAAGCCACACCAGCTGGACTGATTTAAGCCAATTGACACATCACGTATACTGTATAATAATGAAAACCTCTGGAAAAATACCACAATAGGCCAGCTAACAAGCTACTCTTAGATGCACTTGTACACAAAATCAGGGGCCACAAAAGGGGCCATACTAATACTCAATACAGAGGGACCAAAGATATATCCTACATTAAAGTGTAATTCTTTGTTTGGTGAACTTTATACATAATTAACCTGTCATACCTTGTTAGCTGTTACATGTAACATTTGCAACTTTTTACAATTCAGCCAATGAAGTGCTATGAAGCAACAAATGGCACCACAAATGGGGGCTAATGCACACTTCAATATCAGAAGAGTTAAATACACAGAAAGGCTCACAGGGAACTGTCCCGGTTTTCCCGATGGGAGTTTTTATTGGATGGGCAGATGATGCCTCCCACCCGAGCCCACCAGTGGAAATGCCCTTGTTCCTGGATTGTAACAGATTATTAAGCATAGAGAAATTAAAAAAGAAGTGTGTGTGCCAAAAGTAATGTCAGGGTTATTGTGGGTATCAGTGGTTTCCTTTGCCAATACCAATAATTCAGTATCAATTCAGCACTACTATACTGAGCACTGTTGCAGGTCTCTTCTCAGTCTTTTTGCATAGTTATTGACCATTTGGCCTTCCACATTAACCCTGATTCACAACACACTGCTAACGGGAATGTTTAGAAAGACCGTTTCCTTTTATTTTCTCTACAGTGTAATAAGCCTATAATACTGTCCAAACACTTACAGCTCAGCTAAAAACACCATTTAAAAAAGCACAGACTGGCATTTTTAAGTTATAAGCTTTAAGACCTGTGAGATATAGCGGTTTCAGATTTGGTGACGCAACACAAATGTGTCAGTTTTTAATTTAGCAGTCCATATTCTCCTTCACTATGGGCGGTTTTAATAGCTTTTTAACACGTCTAGCTTTGTTTTTACACTCCGAAGACAAAACATTACTTTAATACGTTAGTACGTTAACCCAGCTGCTCTGTGTTGTGTATAGTAACACATTAAAAATACAATAGAACTTAAAATGACATATAACAACGACATATAAATAAAAATAATCTTACCTGACAGTTTCCCATTTTAGAAAATTTCGAGGTGAGGATCTGTAACCGAGAAGCTGCTGACGCTGGAGTCCGACCCCAAAAAAGAGTCGATTCTTCTATTCCAGTCACAGTAAAAGAAAAAACAATGAGTCGATTCGAATTTGATTCCACTCTAGCTGAATGGTTGAATGAATCATCAACAGCTCGTCATTTGAACAGTGACGGTTCCACATGAAAATGCTGGGCCCAAAGCAGGACTGCCACGCAGACAAGAGCACCAATCCATTTATTCGCGTTTATTCACCTTCTACTCACACCTAGGAGCAGTTTAGAGTCACCAGATCCCATATTGTTGTGCAGCACCAGCAGCAAATAAGTTTACTTGTAAAGAAGAAAAAGTGTCAGTTGTAGTTTACTAGTTAAGATACTGGATCAATGATCAGAATATTACCACAAGTTGCCCCTGAGCAAGGCCCTAACTCTTGATAGCTCACAACTGTACGCTGCTCTGAATAAAAACATCAAAAGAAAAGATTTCCAATGTCTTCACTGATCAACTTCATTGTATTTTGTAAATATAAACAAATTTAGAAGTTGATGTCCTTAACACTGTTCCATCACCTTTCCTTTGTTTAACTGTTTGGGAACTGAGTACTGAGTACAGTTCCTGAAAAAAAACTGTGCTGAAAGAAACTGTGCTGATTTCACCTTGAAATCCCAATATTCAGTATGTTTTGTGTCAATGGTACCTTCTTACATTTGCAAGTCACCCATGCAATGGCATTTGATGCACTCCATATCACGACATTCATTTTTCCTAAAAAGCTGAAACTTATCTGACCACAGCACATATTTCTACTTGTTTTCAGTCCATCTGAGATGAGTTTAAGTCCATCCCAGCTAATGCCTAGTTCACAATACACTTTTTCGCTCGCCGACTGGTCGGCGCTAGATTTGTGTGAAATACACACCGACTTGAAAGACTCCCAATTACAAGAGATCCTGTTGTGCAGTGTTAACTGTACAGTGACCGACGACTTGGAAAGTCGTGTAGTGTGAACTTGGCATAACAGGGAACGTTCCCACAACTTTTACTAACTTGCAAACCTCTCTTCTTCAGACACGTCAGTCTCTCTACGGACACCTCACTAGTGGTGAGCGGATCGATCCATATTAAGATACTGAATCAATGATCAGAATACACTGCCAAGTTGCCACAACTGGGCCCCTGAGCAAGGCCATAACCCTTGATAGCTCACAGTTGTATGCTGCTCTGAATAAAAACATCTGTTAAATACCCTAAATGTAAAAAAAAAAACACTGACACACCACTCTTCAAGTCACCCTGTCTGACTCAAGCACACACTTCTGAACACATTTACTTTTGAACAAGATGAACAGTATTTTATTCTGTTGTGTGATAGTGAGACAGCATTAAGAAGAGAGATGAGAAGCAGCTGGACAAGCTGGTCAGGTGAGCTGGGTTGGTGTTCGAAGTGGAGCTGAACTTTCTGGTAATGGTGGAAGCAGAGCTGCTCAAGAGACAGATTAATATTTTTGTTTGTGTATTGTTAAATCTTTACTATCAGTGTTGTATTAAACTATTGGCTTACTAAATTTCCATCGGGATTAATAAAGTATATAACTTAAGATCTTATTATGCTGAAAAGCATAAAGTTAATAAATGTCAAGAATTATAATTATTATTATATTACGAAAAAGAAAATTGTCAAAGAACTTAGAGAAATGTCTTTTGTTTTTCCTGCCTATCTTTGCACAGATAAAGATATAAATAGTTTTGTATATGATTGTTGATTGATGCATTTTGTCACCTCTAGATGAGAAGCCACATTATTGCTTAAAATCATTATTATTAACTTTTAATAAAGCTTTAACTTCTTGGCAGACTTAATTAAAATAAATTTACTGGTACAGCACTGGTGCAATCAATTATGCTAGTCCACCACTGCTGAGATCTGGGTTTGAATCCCAGTGGTACTATCAGCCAGCCAGGTGTTTACAAAGACATGATTGGATATGTTTGAGGTGGGGATGGCCAAAGTCATATGATGGATTGTCACTCTGACCAGGGTGTTTTTGCCTTGCCTTGTGTATTCTGAACTTTAAAAAAAATCTCCTGGTACTTCAGTAAGTCCATCATGTTATATATACTAATAGGGTACTAAAGAACACAAACCCAAAACCTCAAAGCGGTAAGGGTGTTGGTAGCTCAGTGGTTAAGGCTGTGAACTAGTGATTGGATGGTTGCTGTTATGATACAAGTGATCCTGAAAAATATGATGACTGAGATACTAACAACAAGAAGTTTTTATACAACTTCTCAATGCCACCCTGTGCAGATGATACTCCTTACCCAAATACTCCAATCCTTAACTTATTATGATTGATAAATCCATCGCCCCACCGGCCATGGAAACACACCACGCCTCTGTTTATCAAATCAGTGCATTCGAGTAGGTTGCCGTTTAGAATCGACTCTCTGAATCAAATCCTATATGCAGGAATCAGAGTAGGAGTCGACTCCAAATTCTCTTGAAGTGAACAGCCGCAGCTGCTGACGTAGCCGCGTTGCTAAACAACAGGACTGATTAACCATTTACTAACTTCATCAGACATTAATCCTGATCGACCAACACTGAGAGGTCAAACATATCACTGAAGAATGAATCCATTGATTCTGCATTTAGCAGACCTCGTAGACGAGTCCACAACATATTGTTCCTTATTAGTAAACATTTTTGTTAATCCTTGGGTTTTGGGCCTGTTCCTGGAACACACAGCACACGACTGTCCTTTAACCAATTCATCACAGGGCATCACACGTCCACTTATTTATTTACTTATGCAAAGCTGATTTCGAGTAGTGGTTCTCAACGTTTCTTGTCAATAAGTCTGCAATGGGCTGGAACAGTGTGCAGCCCAAAAACTGAACACCCCCTATGTTGAAACTTAACTGACATGTTAATTGACCCACAGCTTATTATTCTACAATAAAATATATACATTTTAATTCATGGTCATATTTTAAAAGACGCTATGGCCTCTCAGGTGGCACAGCTGACATTTCGAATACATCATATCGAATCTCAGCTCTGCCATCCAACTTGGCTGGGCGGCCACATGATCAACAATTGGCTGTTGTTCAGAATGGGGTGCGCTGGACCAGGGTTCCTCATAACTGGTGCAATAACGACCTCTGCTGGCTGATTGATAGCGCCTGCACAGAGTTGGGGAATAATGCTGATCAGGGTGTGGTTCTCCGTGCACAAGGCTGATCCGCATATGAACTCCTCCCACCCTGCACACAGATTGTTTGCCCTTCTGCCCTCTGGCAGGCGCTTCAGGAGCCTCCGGACAAAGACTACTAGATTAAGGAACAGCTTTTTTCCCCAGAGCTGTCTCCTTATTGAACTCTGTCCCCAGCTAACCCAACCCCCACATCTCTCCTCCTGGCAAGGTTGTACTACAATCCTTTTGATCCTTTTTCTGCTAGGTATATCATTGGTACATACCTCATACCTCATTTGTACATAAATTCCATGTATACCGTATACATCTGTTTACCATGTTTCATATATACATTCCTCTATCATGTCCATAGCACCTTAATCTGTATCACTTTACCCTGCAAAGCACCTTAATCTAAATCTGCACCTTAATCTGTATATTGTTTTTAGCTGTATATCTTGTTTATAGTACATTCAATAACATATTCAACTTCATAGATCTTGCTCATACCACTGCTTTTTACCCACTGTAAATAATGTATATCATAGATACCGTATATCCTGCACTTTCTGCTTATTGCACTTCTGGTTAGATGCTAAACTGCATTTCGTTGCCTTGTACTTGTACATGTGTAATGACAATAAAGTTGAATCTAATCTAAATCTAAAAACTCGCCTCATGCAGGTGAAAAGAGGCAGTCAGTACTGCACACGTGTCGGAGAGGGTGTGTGTTAGTTGCGAAGCTCCTTAGTCAGCAGTGGAGGGTGGTATCGGTAGAGGTGAAGCGTAACGCAATCAGGGTAATTGGATACGACTAGATCAGGGGAGAAAATTGGGGGGGAAAATTTAAGAAAAAGAGAGAGAGAGAAAAAAAAAACAAGAATCTGTGATTTGTTAATTTTATTTCATCTTTACTCAATTGACTTAGGTACAGAGAAAGGATTTCCAATGTCTTCACTAATCAGCTTTATTGTATTTTGTAAATAAAAACAAATTTAGAAGTTGATGTCTGTAACTCAAAAAAGCATGTTTACCACTGTTCTATCACCTTTCTTCTTTCTAATGGTTTGGGAACTGAGCACAGTTCCTGAAATAAACTGTGCTGAAAGAAACTGTGCTGATTTCACCTTAAAATCCCAATATACAGTATGTTTTTGTGTCAGTGCTACCTTCTCATATGCACGTCACCCATGCCATAGCAACTGATGCACTCCATATCATGACATTAATTTTTCCTAAAAATCTGCACATATTTCTACTTGTTTTCCGTCCATCTGAGATGAGCTCAAGCCCATATGACTCAGCTGTGTTTCTGCATAGATTTGACATACAGCTTTCTCTTTGTGTGATATAAATTCAGGTTGCATTTGTTGATGCAGCAGTCGACTGTATTAAGTAACAACGGTTTTATGAATTACTCCCTAGCCCATGTGGCTGTAATTATGACAGTAGCATGACTGTTTGTCATGCAATGCTGTCTGAGAGCTCGAAGGTCAAGTGGTTTTTGGTTTTGGTATAATTTGTATTAATAACACATTTTTATTATGATATTGGACTAAGTAAAATATTTATAATGTAAATAAAATGTAAGCTTAAATGACTTAATGAACAAAATGAACATTCCAGGCCTTATGTGTCTGTGTGCATGTGTAATTCTTAATATGTTGATATATAAATATAGGATTTATTTTGGAACCTCTGGCAGTTCTGGCATTCTAACGAAATTACCATGAAACCATGATATAAGACTCAGTACACTGAGTCTATTTAAATGGTGTAGCAATTTCCAAAACCAATATTCTGAATCTGGTAGCTATAAGCTTTACTTACATGTCATAAGCATTAGCCTTGCAGCTATTAAAAACAATCGGCTCCAAGAATAGCTACTGAAATTTATTTTCATTCTCATGCAAATGACCACATTAGCGTTCTCCAGTCCTGAAGGCTGACTGAGCTGGAAAATGTAGTAGTTTCACAGATTTAAGACTGCTAAACCACACATTTAATACTGCTCATTTACAAACCTTATCCATACATTAGGAATAAATTTAACATTTAGAATGTTTAAACTGTGCTCTACTGCCTGTCCATCTGCTGTTTCTTTTGATCCACTTGCTGACTCAGTTCTTTCCATCACAGCCACTTACTTTCCTACACTACCCATTTTACGATAAATAACCGATTATCTTTTTAAGAGGGAAAATGGCTCCTTATTAAGCACAATTTAATCTGGAAGAATTTCTATTGGGGGCGGCACGGTGACTCGTTGGGTAGCACTGTCGCCTCACAGCAAGAAGGTCCTGGGTTCGATCTCCAGGCCGGGCGGTCCAGGTCCTTTTTGTTCTCCCCGTGTCTGCGTGGGTTTCCTCCGGGAGCTCCGTTTTTGTCCCATAGTCCAAAAACATGCAGTCAGGTTAATTGGAGACACTGAATTGCCCTATAGGTGAATGGGTGTGTGTATGTGTGTCTGCCCTGCGATGGACTGGCGCCCCGTCCAGGGTGTTACTGTGTGCTTTGCGCCAACCCCCCGACCATAATTGGATAAGCGGTTAAGACAGTGATTGAGTGCGAATTTCTATGGTCCATACCTGCTTGATGATGTTCCTCATTTTTGTTGTTAATTAAGAGTTGTTAAGTAGAATCGTATTTGACCATATTATCCAAAAGAAGGGACTAAACTGCATGGAAAAGTAAGCAGAAGGTAAACTTTTCTGCAAGCTCAACACCAAAGTTAAAGGCTGATGTGTGCAAAACAATGAGTAAAATTTTACTCTTTGGCCACAGTTACCAGATAGCAAAACATTACCTGCTTAATATGCGGTCAAATCAAGACATAGAATCTAATATCTGGTATCAGGACATTACCAGTTTATCAACTCAACTTTATGTAGCCTATATGATTAAAAGTCTATATGATTAAGAGCATAATTAACTTCAGGTTTGTCAGCCACACCGATTGCTAACAGGTGTAAACAAGCAAACAAAAAAAAAAAAATGCTTTCAAAATTTCAATATGTAGCAATAGTCTGGGAAAACTCTTTCCTCCTCCAGCACAGCTGTGTCCTTGTGCACAAAGTGAGGTCCATAAAGGCATGATTTTATGAGTTTGGTAAAGGAGCCCAAACCTCAACTTTTTAACTCCTTTGGGTAATCGCCTTTAAAAGAAATTTTGACTGTAAGCCAGGCCCTCCGGTCCAGCATCATAAATGTATCTCATGGACCTCATAAAGGCTCATTTATCCACCAAAACCTCGTAGAAAGCCCCCCCAGAAGAGTGGAGGCTGCTGTGAAAACCTCTGTTTATGGAGCGATACTGCCCTCTAACGAGAAATAAAGTCTTACAGGCTTTCCTGTTGTGGAAAAATATAATGTCTAAAATAAATATATAGCATAGCAAATAATTTGTAGTATTGCACATGGATATTAAGTGGGGGAGTGATGCATTAATTATTTTTATCGTTTCATTGATACAATTGAACATATACAGTGTATCACAAAAGTGAGTACACCCCTCACATTTCTGCAGATATTTAAGTATTTCTTTTCATGGGACAACACTGACAAAATGACACTTTGACACAATGAAAAGTAGTCTCTGTGCAGCTTATATAACAGTGTAAATTTATTCTTCCCTCAAAATAACTCAATATACAGCCATTAATGTCTAAATCACCTGCAACAAAAGTGAGTACACCCCTAAGAGACTACACCCCTAAATGTCCAAATTGAGCACTGCTTGTCATTTTCCCTCCAAAATGTCATGTGATTTGTTAGTGTTACTAGGTCTCAGGTGTGCATAGGGAGCAGGTGTGTTCAATTTAGTAGTACAGCTCTCACACTCTCTCATACTGGTCACTGAAAGTTCCAACATGGCACCTCATGGCAAAGAACTCTCTGAGGATCTTAAAAGACGAATTGTTGCGCTACATGAAGATGGCCAAGGCTACAAGAAGATTGCCAACACCCTGAAACTGAGCTGCAGCACAGTGGCCAAGATCATCCAGCGTTTTAAAAGAGCAGGGTCCACTCAGAACAGACCTTGCGTTGGTCGTCCAAAGAAGCTGAGTGCACGTGCTCAGCGTCACATCCAACTGCTGTCTTTGAAAGATAGACGCAGGAGTGCTGTCAGCATTGCTGCAGAGATTGAAAAGGTGGGGGGTCAGCCTGTCAGTGCTCAGACCATACGCCGCACACTACATCAAATTGGTCTGCATGGCTGTCACCCCAGAAGGAAGCCTCTTCTGAAGTCTCTACACAAGAAAGCCCGCAAACAGTTTGCTGAAGACATGTCAACAAAGGACATGGATTACTGGAACCATGTCCTATGGTCTGATGAGACCAAGATTAATTTGTTTGGTTCAGATGGTCTCAAGCATGTGTGGCGGCAATCAGTTGAGGAGTACAAAGATAAGTGTGTCATGCCTACAGTCAAGCATGGTGGTGGGAATGCCATGGTCTGGGGCTGCATGAGTGCAGCAGGTGTTGGGGAGTTACATTTCATTGAGGGACACATGAACTCCAATATGTACTGTGAAATACTGAAGCAGAGCATGATCCCCTCCCTCCGGAAACTGGGTCGCAGGGCAGTGTTCCAGCATGATAATGACCCCAAACACACCTCTAAGACGACCACTGCTTTATTGAAGAGGCTGAGGGTAAAGGTGATGGACTGGCCAAGCATGTCTCCAGACCTAAACCCAATAGAACATCTTTGGGGCATCCTCAAGCGGAAGGTGGAGGAGCGCAAAGTCTCGAATATCCGCCAGCTCCGTGATGTCATCGTGGAGGAGTGGAAAAGCATTCCAGTGGCAACCTGTGAAGCTCTGGTAAACTCCATGCCCAGGAGAGTTAAGGCAGTTCTGGGAAATAATGGTGGCCACACAAAATATTGACACTTCAGGAACTTTCACTAAGGGGTGTACTCACTTTTGTTGCCGGTGGTTTAGACATTAATGGCTGTATATTGAGTTATTTTGAGGGAAGAATAAATTTACACTGTTATATAAGCTGCACACAGACTACTTTTCATTGTGTCAAAGTGTCATTTTGTCAGTGTTGTCCCATGAAAAGATATACTTAAATATCTGCAGAAATGTGAGGGGTGTACTCACTTTTGTGATACACTGTATTTGTCATTTCTGCCTAGTTTTTATTACTAATATAAATACAGAAATATTATCTTCTTTCTATATTCTTGGTGTATTCCTTGGTTTTTTTTTGACAAGGGCAACAGCATTACTTACAGTTGAGTTAAAAACTTAAATTATACTTGAAAGTCTTGGTATTTCGATAATTTCCCAATCTGGTGTGCCACAGGGCTGTGTATTAAGTCCGCTTCTTTATTCTCTATATACTACTGACTGCATTCCCATTCACAACTCCAATGCCATCATTAAGTTTGTTGTAGGACAAGTTTACAATTTCAAGCACCTTATATGTACTTAATTATAGTGTATGTGTATGTGTACTCTTCGTACAGATTGTTATATCTTGTATTATGGCACCGGTCTGCTTTCAATTTCGCTGTACTGCACGCAGTGGAGTGACAATAAAGTATTCTATTCTATTCTATTTACTGTCATAAACTGTGATTTTATTTAACTTGTACTCTAAAAGGTTCCTGAATTCCTTCCAGTCATTAGTTATTACGATATGAAAAAAGCTGGTAACCGCTATGTGCCTTCACAAACAGGGCTAATTTCACTGCTTTCATCAAAAAGTACCTTGATCAGTGGTCTTCTGCCAAACATTAACAAGACACCTTATGCTAAGTGGAAGTTTGTCCAGATTGCCAGATATAATCCAAAAACCACCAATCAGATCTACTGTAAATTAAAAGCTGCTGGTGCATGCATGACACAGGAACCCCAGTAAAGCAAGCTGCACATCATCATGGTCTTAGAGGTTGCTGTGTTTTTCTTTAAAGATGTAATTAGCAAAAACTTTAGTAGAGATTCGTGTAGAGTTGGTTCCCCAATTCAGCTCACTTTCATTTAGCCACAGGTGATACTACATTTATAATTTCATCATTTTAATTTGACCCATAATGTAGACTTTGATTTAAGGTCATGTAGATTAAGATTTGTCATACCAAACTAATACTAAACCATCCCCCAACTTCCCCTAACAGAAAATGACATTTTAGGGCTAGCACAAGAAAAAAGGGCATTTTACAGTCCCATACAGGGTGTGTTCGAATACCTAGTAAGCTCTCTACATAGGCTGCATTTTATGTCAACCTACGCACTCTCCCGAGAAGAAGACAATTCTCAGATGCATTAAAATGCTGTCTAGTAAGGTACCTTAAATTTGAACCATATTTTGACTGAATAATGAGGGAGCATCCGATGCTGTCTTAGCGGTGAAGCCAATCCCAGCATTCAGTGCGACACAACTTTTCTCACAAAAAAATTACAAATATGGCGGACGAATGTGGAGCAACGAATAGAGTTCTTTTCAAATGTAAATAAATTACCACTGATTTTGACATGCTAGCACGTTGTGCCACCTCATCCCATTGGTTTGAATGGCAACTGTGTTAGCTTATTAAGCGAAAACTAATGTAATCGCAGTCTAAGTAACGTATCCAAATAACCTGACTTTGAAGTTGATGTCTTATTAGAATCCTATGTAGGCAGTAGACAGCAAAGTAGCTTACTAGGTTTTCAAACAGACACACGGTGTCATTCTGTGATGTAGCATTAAAATTTCACTTTAATAAATTAAGTAGGCCAAGTCATTAAAAACAGTTACAGTGGCTACAGTGGTAGCTCATTGTAGCATTCTCCTAGCATCCACCAAGTCCAGGTTTGTCCAACAGATTACCCACTAGTGAAGTATCACCATCTTTCAGGAAAGAACTTTTTTTACATTTACATTTGTGGCATTTAGCAAGATGCTTTTATCCAAAGTGCCTTGCAATTGTCACCATATAAAATCCAAGCAACTCAAGGGTCAACTGTGGCAACCAGACAGTGGTGGGCCTTGAACCAGGGAACTTTAAATTACTTTTTTCATTACCTTAAGTGCTGAGCTACCACTGCTCTACCACGTTTTAATACCAGTATTGGTGAACTTAACACCAGTCCAGCCAAAATTGGCATCATTTAGCACTGTGCTTATGCCAGTCAACGATTCTCCTGTTTAACAGTTCTTATGCAAATGTTACTTCGAGTGGTGGTTTAGAATCCACTAAGGAGTGTAGCAAGAAAAGCATTTCAAACCAATTTCCCAAAGAATATTTTTGAGTGTGTAATCAAAACATGGATTATAGTGCGGTCTACTAAATCTACTAAATGCTTCTTTTCCTCAATCCACTAACTGCAAGAGCTGTAGAACTGCAGAATAAAAATAGAAAGTGAGAACTCTGAAAACTCTGAAAACTGTCAGAAAGGCTCAGTGGAGCCATTACACACTGCTTCATCACATCACATTATTTTGGAAACTGAGGAAAATACGCCTCTTAAAGGATCAGAGATGAGGTGTCAAAGATATGCTGAAGATGAATACATATGTAAAGAAATCAGAGCTAAATACAGAAAAATACACTATACTGCGTTCTGAAATCAACGGCTTTGCTCCCATCAATGCAGGGCATAATTCTTTTTAAAAGGCAAGCACATTTCATTTTTGACACAGGCAATCTTATTTAATGTGCTGTACTTTTAGTGCACATATCTACCAGATTTTTGAACCCTTGTACTAAGAATAATGGGCGGCACTGTGGCTCAGTGGGTAGCTCTGACGCCTCACAGCAAGAAGGTCCTGGGTGGGGCGGTCCTGGTCCTTTGTGTGTGGAGTTTGCATGTTCTTCCCTTGTCTGCATGGGTTTCCTTTGGGAGCTCCGGTTTCCTCCCACAGTCCAAATACATGCAAGTGAGGTGAATTGGAGATACAAAATTGTCCATGACTGTTTGATATACACCCCGATCAGCCATAACATTAAAACCACCTCCTTGTTTCTACACTCACTGTCCATTTTATCAGCTCCACTTACCATATAGAAGCACTTTGAAGTTCTACAATTACTGACTGTAGTCCATCTGTTTCTCTACATTTTTTTTTTGCCAGGTTTCACCCTGTTCTTCAATGGTCAGAACCCCCACAGGACCACTACAGAGTAGGTATTATTTAGGTGGGGAATCATTCTCTACACTGCAGTGACTGCAGTGGTGGTGTGTTAGTGTGTGTTGTGCTGGTATAAGTGGATAAGACACAGAACTGAGACTGAGAATAGTCCACCAACCAAAAATATATCCAGCCAACAGCGCCCCGTGGGCAGCGTCCTGTGACTCAAACAGCAGCAATAGATGAGTGATCGTCTCTGACTTTACATCTACAAGATGGACCAACTAGGTAGGAGTGTCTAATAGAGTGGACAGTGAGTGGACACAGTATTTAAAAACATTTTGTGTGAAGTGGTGAAACAGGTGATTGTGCTCCAGTTAATTTCTTATTGTTCTTTGTGTAACTATTGTTCTAGCTGCTTTTAAGTCATCTTGCAGTTTTTTGGGTGACTTCATTTTTACCCTTTCCTATTATTAGTTAAATAGCATGCTGTTAAATCATAACCTGGAGGGTCTGATAATTTATGGTTCTATAAACTTTCCATTTGCAGGTTAATAAACCACTTGATAATTTTACCAAATGCAGTGTCTTAATAAAACAAATAATAAGCAAAATAAATATTATATATAAACATTATTTAATTATAGTAACAAATCAATGTTTTATGTTATATAAATAGCCTGTCTACTACTCCAAACCAATCTTATAAAGAAACAGTCAAATATGTATATCGCTCTATTAAACCTTTTTTGTTTAAACAATTAATTAATAATATCATAAAACATTCAATTATTCAACTGTTTATTCATTCAGTTTAATGTTTTTAACACTGCTTTATCCTGGCTTCATCCTCCTAGAGCCACTTGGTGGGGCTGTAATGATCGAGCTCTCAACCTCAGCATGGCTTTGGTTGAGTAGTCTTATAAATACTGCAGGCAAACCGTTTGTTCCACTGAAGCTTATGTCAATAAAACAATATAATGAAATTAGATTAATATTATTTGTATTATAATTGAAATTGTACATTTATAAAATATTTTAAAACAATCAGGAAAATTATTTAGGTATTTACTTAATATACACTGATCAGCCATAAAATTAAAACCGCCTCCTGTTTTCTACACTCACTGTCCATTTTATCAGCTCCACTTACCATATAGAAGCACTTTGTAGTTCTACAATTACTGACTGTAGTCCATCTTTTTCTCTACATACTTTTTAGCCTGCTTTCACCCTGTTCTTCAATGGTCAGGACCCCCACAGGACCACTGCAAAGCAGGTATTATTTAGGTGGTGTATGATTCTCAGCACTGCAGTGACATTGACATGGTGGTGGTGTGTTAGTGTG
This sequence comes from Trichomycterus rosablanca, assembly GCF_030014385.1. NCBI lineage: Eukaryota > Metazoa > Chordata > Actinopteri > Siluriformes > Trichomycteridae > Trichomycterus > Trichomycterus rosablanca. The sequence goes on along the minus strand of NC_085990.1, from coordinate 26,600,671 downwards.
TGTTGTGCTGGTATGAATGGATCAGACACAGCAGCGCTGCTGAAGTTTTTAAATACTGTGTCCACTCACCGTCCACTCTATTAGACACTCCTACCTAGTTGGTCCACCTTGTAGATGTAAAGTCAGACACGATCGCTCATCTATTGCTGCTGTTTGAGTTGGTCATCTTCTTGACCTTCATTAGTGGTCACAAGACGATGCCTACGGGGCGCTGTTGGCTGGATATTTTAGGTTGGTGGACTATTCTCAGTCCAGCAGTGACAGTGAGGTGTTTAAAAACTCCATCAGCGCTGCTGTGTCTTATTCACTCATACCAGCACAACACACACTAACACACCACCACCATGTCAGTGTCACTGCAGTGCTGAGAATGACCCACCACCCAAATAATACCTGCTCTGTAGTGGTCCTGGGAGAGTCCTGGCCATTGAAGAACAGCATTAAAGGGGGATAACAAAGCATGCAGAGAAACAGATGGACTACAGTCAGAAATTGTATAACTACAAAGTGCTTCTATATGGTAAGTGAAGCTGATAAAATGGACAATGTGTGTAGAAACAAGGAGGTGGTTTTAATGTTATGGCTGATCGGTGTATATAAGGCAATAGTTTACAATTACTGGTTGAACTATTAATCAGCTTCAGCTCTGCAGGGCAAAAATAAACATCCTGGTAGCAGAAAGTTTCTTATTATAAAGGGATACACAGGCAGGGCAAAGCGGACGTCTACTTTTAGACTGATATAGTGAATAAGGGCTGGGCTAACTAAAATCACTACAATACATGAGGACGGTAACACAACATATATGTACATATTACAACACAATAGGTATCAATCTTTACATAAAGATCATACAGATACATTTCCTAATATCAATAATGCAATTTGTTTAACATTTATAAATCTAATCACATTTTTGTACACAATATTAACACAAGAGTGGCATGAGGGCAGACTCACCCAGTGTCAGTACAGCTTACCATCCTGTTCCTTACGATGCACCTTCACGATTGTCCTGTAAGAAGTCACAGTCGAGCATTCTAGTGTTGGGCCATCCCGCAACACATAACAGTGCACTAACAGCTCTGGGTCAGGCTCCTAAGCATTTTCTTTTTTGCATTTTTCCCAGTTTTCCTCCCAATCTAGTCATATCCAATTATCCAACAGCATTATGCTTCCTCTCTACTGATGTTGATCTCCACCCTGGTTGAGGAGAGCTGAGACTCACGCCCCCTCCGACCGTGTGCAGTAGCTGATTTCATCTCTTCACCTGCATGAGACGAGTTCATATGCGGATCAGCTTTGTGTACGGAGAGCCACACCCTGATCAATGCATTATCCCTCGTCTCTGTGCAGACGCCATCAGCCAGCAGAGGTCGTAATTGCATCAGTTATGAGGTCCTGCCTGGCACCCCCAGAACAACAGCTAATTGTTGTTTGTGTAGACGGACAGCCTGCCAGATTGCAGAGCTGATATTCAAACCATTGAGTTCAAAATGTCAGCTCTGTTGTGCTAGCGTGTTTTACCGCTGCGCCACCTGAGTGGCTAGGCTCCTAAGCATTTTTTAGCTTATCTGAGTTGACAAATGGTGCCTTCCTCCCTAACACCGCTTTGCTCAATGTAGCACAACTGTCCGCACGGTTCAGGGTAGCATCTAGCTTTTCACAATGATGCCATGGCCTGCTCTGGCAACGTTACAGTGCAGCCACCTGGCACAGTGCTGGACATTAAACTGGTATTCTTGCAGCCTTTCCAGCACCTGGAATTGCAGCAACCATATTAGCCATGCATGGTCGGTCCTCAGTGTGAACGATACTTCATACATGTTAGTCTTACATTGTTTTTGTACTGCCAAGGCTGCCAACAATTTCTGCCTGGTATTCAAAAGTATTCAACCTTTTATTTAATATTTTTTAGAAGGTACTTTGACAGTAACTGCAGATGAAAGTCTTCTTGAATATGCTCTTATAAGATTTGCACACCTGGATTTGGGTAATTCCTCAAATTTTCATGACAGATTCTCTCAAACTCTGTCAGACTGTATGGCAAGCATTTGTGAATTGCCATCTTTAGGTCTCCCACAGATGTTTTAAATCTAGGCTGGGTCACTTTCAGAGACGTCCCAAAGACACTCCAGTTTTGTTTAAGATGATTTTCATTCATCCTTCAATCCTTACCAGTGATGCTGTCCCTGAAGCTGATAGCAACCCTATAGCATGATGCTACCATGTCATTGCCTGTGTTTAAATACATATGTAAAAATTCATTATCATAAATTTAATCAGCAGTTTAAATTAATTATTTAAACATAAACAGAAAGGAATTGTCACATCTCAGACCCATATCAACTTTATTATTAGGTTCATTTGTTTTCATTTGTGCATCAGCCAACCATTTAAGGAAAGCTTCCTGGGGTCCATAAAATAGTCTATATATACCTCTGGGATAATTTGTAACATTGATTAAAAGGCAGAGACAATTTACATTTTAACAGACCCAAATTCTCATACACACTTACAACAGGCCTTATATGGAAAGCCTTCCAGAGGAATGGAGACTGTTATAGCCACAAAGATGATTTAACTTCATATTAATAAGATGTCATTTGGATTTTGGATGTTATATAGAGCATTCACTATAGTTCTCTGCACTAATGCCCAACAGCTGGAATATTGACAGGGTTGAGAATACAGAGTCTGATTTCATCATATCCACTTCTACCAAGCACAACAGAAGCTTTTATTGATCCGTGTCAGAAAGACTACAGCGTCTCCATAAAAGCATTTCAGGAGCTGAGCCAAAGCATGAATATGAATAACCTGAAGCTGGAGCTCGAACGCTGAGGGCTTTTAAAAGACCTGCATTTTTCCATTCTGAGTAAATAAACTCCTGTAGAGAAAGAGACAGTAATGCATCCTGGAAGAACACTGGAGCCATGCAGAAAGCTTTAATAAAAATGAAGGTGGCTACATAGTCTACAAGACTGTATCTGTCAAATGTAATAAAGATAGTCCATGAGTTCCTTTTAAGGCCTGCACTGTAATATTAATATGTGAAGGTGTTTATAATTCAGTTTAGCTTTAAAATGTTTAATAGTATTAAAGATGGCTCTAAATTGTAGTCACAGACAAATAGCACATACTACAAAAGCCTATTAAGACTATTAAGAAACCAGCAGGTGCTAACATGCCTATATTTAACTATTACATGCTTCATATGAAACAAACTTTTGCTAAATGTGCAAAAATTCTAACACTACTGTTGCATAATTCTTTGCAGATCTGGTTTTTGGTTGGTCTTGAGTAATATCTGATATATCTGGATAATATATGATAATATCCAGCCAGCAAACGATAGACAGTTTGACTTTTTCCCTAACCTTGGCACAAAAAACATAGTCCAATGTACTTTTTAATGGATGCCATTCATGTAGCCCTATTTATATGGGCACTGAGAAAGTTAAGAAAGTTAAATGGCATTAATATTTTATTAGAATACATTTACAACCCCAAATCAGAACAAGTTGGGACAGCATGGAAAATGCAAATAATAAAAAACACAGAGTTTCTTACATTTACTTTGACTTTTATTTGATTGCAGACAGGATGAACCTGAGATATTTCATGTTTTGTCTGGTCAACTTCATTTTATTTATTAATAAACATCTATTCCTGCATTTCAGGCCTGCAACACATTTCTAAAAAAAGTTGGGACAGTAAAGCATTTACCAATTTGTAATGTTGCCATTCCTTTTTGACATCACCTGTTTGGAATCACATCAGTTTTCGCCCTAAACTGCCCTTGTTCCAACTTTTTTTGGAATGTGTTGCAGGCCTGTGTGTGTTGTACATAAGTACTTAAACTTATGATAGATAGATAACTACACTAGAAAACATTCAAATAATCCCCAAATCAACCTGACATACATGCCTCAAGTTTACATACAAACACATGTAAACTTTTGACTTCAACTCACACTGTTGTTGCAGTTTTGAGGTCTGACATTGTCTTGTTGAATGAACATGAACTTCATGAGAAAATGTCAGCTTGATGGCAGTATGTGTAAAATCCCAATAAACGCCTCCACATCAATGGTACCTTCACACAAGTCACATATGCCGTGGGCACTGATGAAACTCCATACCATGACAGATGTTGGCTTTTGCAGCTTCTGGATGCAGTCTGGATGGTCCTTTTCATCCTTGGCATGGAGAACGCTATGTCTGTTGATTCTGAAAATAAGCTGAAATGTGGACTCATCTGACCACATTTCCATGGTCACTGGTTGCATTTGAGATGAACTTGGTGGTGTTTTTCCATATAATTGATGTTTGGCTTTCTCTTTGTGAAATAGTTTCAGTTTGCTATGATGGGCTGTGTTAGGTAACGACGGTATTTTTAAAGTACTCCCAAGCCATGGGGCTTAGTTGATCACGGTTTCTCATGCAATGTTGTTTGAGGGTCTGAAGGTCACGCACTTTCAACAGAGGCCTCTGACCTTGCCCTACACAGGCTTAGACTTTTCTGGATTCCCTAAAAGTTTTCACAATATTATGTATGGTAGATGGTGAAAATCACAATTATCTTTAGTTGACAATTTTTTGAACTGATTGACAGTTCTGTCATTCTGTCTGGTGAGCCACAACCCATCACTGCTTGTAAAGACTGAGCCTTTGTTGGATCCCCCTTTTAGACCAAATTATGATTCCCTCACATGCAATCAGTTCACCTCCTTATTGTTTCAGATGTCTAAAGCTTACATAGAACTGTCCAGTGCAACTGTGATTCCATTAAGTTCAAGTTTGTAGTTTTCTTCTCTTATTGAGATTACGTTTTCAGTCTGTGAAACTCAATTTCACATTCATGAGGCAAAAAAAATTACAAACCAAAACTGTTTAAAATCTGCCATGCTATACTATGCTAATGCTTCAGACATATTTCTTTTTATATGCTATTCAGCAGCTTATAACCCCCAATTGCCTCCTAATGAACCAACTAATAACATCATTAAACATTAATGGTCAAAAGTCACACTAAATATCTATAAGAACATTTCTGTTTATTATTTAAAGAACGTTTCTACAATACAGTGGTACCTTGTAACTTGAGGTCCCCTAAACTCGACTTTGTGGAGAAATTTGTACCCTTAAATTCAACAGGTTCAGCTTTTTTTTTATTATTTATTAACAATTAACAGCCACTTTGTTTGAGTGGTGCGGTAAAATGTCATCAAAGTGTGCACATGATACGAATCTGCATAATGTCACACTTTGAGCCTCTGTGTGCTCTGGAGCTCCTGTGCTCCAGTGTGCCACGCCTCCTCTCCTGTGTCTCCAGCCAGCTCCCCTCTCATGATTGGTTACCTGAACTAATTAGCCCCAGCTGCAGGGTATTTAAGAGAGGAGCTGGGAATGGCTGGTTGGAGATTATTTTCATGGTTGCTCTGTTTGCTCTGTTTGCTCTGTTTGCTCGCTTTGCTCGCTTTGCTCGCTTTGCTCGCTTTGCTCGCTTTGCTCGCTCTTATTTAGCCTTTGTCTCAGTTTGTTAGCCCTTTGTGTGTTATCCCTGTGTTAGCCTATTGTATATTAGCTTTAGCTCTGTTAGTCCCTGTTCTGTCCTGTTTAGTTCCTGTTTAGCTTAGTCTTTGTATGTTTAGTTTAGTTAGCATTTAGTTTAGCCCTGTTAGCATTTAGTTTAGCCCCATTAGCCTGTTTAGCACCTTTAGCCTGTTTAGCTTATTTGCTTTGTTTCCCTGTTAGCCCAGTATGTTTGTTTGTATTCCTTTGTCTTATCTTTATTATTATTACATATAGTTTCTATATCACATCTCTGCGTTTGTGTCCGCCCCTCCTGTCTGTCTAGCCCACATAAGCGTTACAGATTAATCTCCCCAGAATTAGGACACAGCGAGATGTTGCTTGTTCACGTTTTCCCAGACTTTGGCTCTATAAGGTTCCCTCTGGTCTTCCCGCTTAGTAGGCCGGCTCCTTATGATGGAAGCAACCATAGTGTTGAAGGCTTCCTTCTACAGAGCCAGCTCTACCTGCAGAACCTTCTGGACCCCCAGCCAACTGAAATCGACAAGGTACGATTTATGATGTCTAGACTGAGGGGTGCTGCTCATGAGTGGGCTAAGCAGCTTTGGTCTGACAGGGGAGTTGTGCTGAACTCGGTGAAGGATTTTGAGGGCCTCATGAGAACCAAATTTTCATGTAGCAAAGTGCCCACTGCAGCTTATACCTGGCATCCAGTGCCCACTGGGGAGGTTAAATTTTCCCCAGTGCCCACTGCGGATGTGGTCCAGGAGCCAGTGCTCGCTTATAAAGCTCGTGACTGTCCCAAGTCCACGTTAGGAGCCAAAATTATTTAGGTCCTGTTTCCTGTTTCGACCCCAAGGGCTCCGGGGGTCCTTCTGTTTGTTCGCCGGCTCCAGTCCCGTGTACTCAGGTTCAGGTCAGTCCTCTGCCAGTTCCGTCTGTTTCCTTGACTCGTAGTCAGTCTAAGTTTCTGTTCAGGAAAGTCTATGACTGTATTCTGCCAGTTCGGTTGTGTTCATGTTCGCCTGTGTCTAAGTCAAACAGTTCCAAGTCCTCTCCAGTGTTTTCGCAGCCGAGTCCAGTCTCTCCAGGGTCCAAACAGCGGACTTTTGACGCATATCCAGGGTCCAAGCAGCTGATTTCGGACGCCTCTCCAGTGTTTTCGCAGCTGAGTCCAGTTTCTCCAGGGTCCAAACAGCTGGCTTCTGACGCATATCCAGGGTCCAAGCAGCTGATTTCGGATGCCTCTCCAGTGTTTTCGCAGCTGAGTCCAGTTTCTCCAGGGTCCAAACAGCTGACTTCTGACGCATATCCAGGGTCCAAGCAGCTGATTTCGGATGCCTCTCCAGTGTTTTCGCAGCTGAGTCCAGTTTCTCCAGGGTCCAAACAGCTGGCTTCTGACGCATATCCAGGGTCCAAGCAGCTGATTTCGGACGCCTCTCCAGTGTTTTCGCAAGTGACTTTGGACACCACTCCAGAGTCCTCACAGCTGTTTCAAGGAGTTTCTCAAGGATTTTTGCAGCTGACTTCGGACGCCTCTCCAGGGTCCTCACAGCTGAGTGATATTTCTCTAGTGTTTTCGCAGCTGAATGATGTTTCTCCAGTGTTTTCGCAGCTGACTTCGGACGCCTCTCCAGGGTCCTCGCAGCTGAATGACATTTCTCCAGTGTTTTCGCAAGTGACTTTGGACACCACTCCAGGGTCCTCACAGCTGTTTCAAGGAGTTTCTCAAGGATTTTCGCAGCTGACTTCGGACGCCTCTCCAGGGTCCTCACAGCTGAGTGATGTTTCTCCAGTGTTTTCGCAGTTGACTTCGGACGCCTCTCCAGGGTCCTCACAGCTGAGTGATGTTTCTCCAGTGTTTTCGCAGTTGACTCCGGACGCCTTTTCGCCAGGGTCCTCGCAGCTGACTCCGTACGCCTCTTCGCCAGGCTCCACGCAGCTGACTCCCGAAGCCTCTTCGCCAGGCTCCACGCAGCTGACTCCCGAAGCCTCTTCGCCAGGCTCCACGCAGCTGACTCCCGAAGCCTCTTCGCCAGGCTCCACGCAGCTGACTCCCGAAGCCTCTTCGCCAGGCTCCACGCAGCTGACTCCCGAAGCCTCTTCGCCAGGCTCCACGCAGCTGACTCCCGAAGCCTCTTCGCCAGGCTCCACGCAGCTGACTCCCGAAGCCTCTTCGCCAGGCTCCACGCAGCTGACTCCCGAAGCCTCTTCGCCAGGCTCCACGCAGCTGACTCCCGAAGCCTCTTCGCCAGGCTCCACGCAGCTGGTTTCTGTTTCCGAGTTGACGCTTCTGTTCCCGAATTGGTGCCCTCCGATGGCACTCCTGTTCCAGAGTTGGTGTCCTTCGAAGGTGCTTCTGTTTCCTCATCGGCGCCCACCGACGGCGCTCCTGTTTCCTCGTCGGCACTCCCCGATGGCGCTCCTGTTTCCGAGATGACGCCCCCAGATGGCGCTTCTGTTTCCGTGTTGGCGCCCCCCGATGGCACTTCTGTTCCCACGTTGGCGCCCCCCGACGGCGCTTTTGAACTCTCGTCGGCGCTCCCCGACAGCGCTTCTGGTCTCCTATCATGCCTACCGCAAGGCATACTAAATGACTTTAAATTTGCCCCTCAGGGTCCAGGACCTCCTTTTTGAATTTTTTGTTTTGTTTTTGGGCACGCCAGGAGTCGTGCCTACAGGGGGGGCTACTGTCACACTTTGAGCCTCTGTGTGCTCTGGAGCTCCTGTGCTCCAGTGTGCCACGCCTCCTCTCCTGTGTCTCCAGCCAGCTCCCCTCTCATGATTGGTTACCTGAACTAATTAGCCCCAGCTGCAGGGTATTTAAGAGAGGAGCTGGGAATGGCTGGTTGGAGATTATTTTCATGGTAACTCTGTTTGTCTGGTAACTCTGTTTGCTCTTATTTAGCCTTTGTCTCAGTTTGTTAGCCCTTTGTGTGTTATCTCTGTGTTAGCCTATTGTATATTAGCTTTAGCTCTGTTAGTCCCTGTTCAGCTTAGTCTTTGTATGTTTAGTTTAGTTAGCATTTAGTTTAGCCCTGTTAACATTTAGTTTAGCCCCATTAGCCTGTTTAGCACCTTTAGCCTGTTTAGCTTATTTGCTTTGTTTCCCTGTTAGCCCAGTATGTTTGTTTGTATTCCTTTGTCTTATCTTTATTATTATTATTACATATAGTTTCTATATCACATCTCTGCGTTTGTGTCCGCCCCTCCTGTCTGTCTAGCCCACATAAGCGTTACACATAAGTTCTCTCCACTAATGAAATTCCTTGTTCAATTTAGTACAATAAGTCACGTGAAGTTTTGTGCACCGCCACACTTCATAGAAAATTATGGCACAACCAGCACAAAAGCAGTTTTGTCACTTCCCATTTGAATTACTGAGCTCGGTAAGGAACACGGTATTCCAAGATTAAGCATCTTAATAAAGGAAAACAAGGAAACAATAAAGAAGTAAAGGTAAAGTGCAGGTTTTACTGTAATAAATATTAAGTTTTCAATTGTATTTCAGAGGTTTATATTATATTTGCATTAGCCTAAAATATATGCAGTTCCACAGGACCATGAAATGCATTAACAAGTTTCCCATACATCCTTATGGGAAAAAACACCTCAAAACTTAACGCCTTGACACCAGTACCAGTTTTAAAAAAAAACATTACAATGTTTATTTTATAAATAAATTAATAAAGTTTTATTATAGTTCATAAATAAAGTGTTGTAATTATTAGCATTTCTGTTTTCAAATAATATTAATTTAATACTAAGAATTGTAAAATTTTCATTGGTATCAGTAAATACTACGACAATGTTATCATTATGACAACACTATAATCTAAATGAAGAAGACTTGAGACTTGTGTAGGCAGCAAAGCTAAGATTTGAATTTAAGTGTTCGAGATCTAAGCAGTGAGAGGCTAGCATGTTTTACTGCTGTGCCATTTGAGCCCCCGATGAATCATCATTTCTGAGTAAAAAGGATTAGGAGCTATTTAAAGGCACTCAAATAGTATTTTTAAACATACACTATATTGCCAAAAGTATTCACTCACCCATCCAAATAATTGAATTCAGGTGTTCCAATCACTTCCATGGCCACAGGTGTATAAAACCAAGCACCTAGGCGTGCAGACTGCTTCTACAAACATTTGTGAAAGAATGGGTCGCTCTCAGGAGCTCAGTGAATTCCAGCGTGGTACCGTGATAGGATGCCACCTGTGCAACAAGTCCAGTCGTGAAATTTCCTCACTACTAAATATTCCACAGTCAACTGTCAGTAGTATTATAACAAAGTGGAAGCAATTGGGAACGACAGCAACTCAGCCACGAAGTGTTAGGCCATGTAAAATGACAGAGCGGGCAGAGCGGATGCTGAGGGCATTGTGCGCAGAGGTCACCAACTTACTGCAGTCAATCACTACAGACCTCCAAACTTCATGTGGCCTTCAGATTAGCTCAAGAACAGTGTGTAGAGAGCTTCATGGAATGGGTTTACATGGCCGAGCAGCTGCATCCAAGCCTTACATCACCAAGCACAATGCAAAGTGTCGGCTGCAATGGTGTAAAGCACGCCGCCACTGGACCCTAGAGCAGTGGAGACGTGTTCTCTGGAGTGACGAATCACGCTTCTCCGTCTGGCAATCCGATGGACGAGTCCGGGTTTGGCGGTTGCCAGGAGAACGGTACTTGTCTGACTGCATTGTGCCAAGTATAAAATTTGGTGGAGGGGGGATTATGGTGTGGGTTGTTTTTCAGGAGTTGGGCTCGGCCCCTTAGTTCCAGTGAAAGGAACTCTTAATGCTTCAGCATACCAAGAGATTTTGGACAATTTCATGCTCCCAACTTTGTGGGAACAGTTTGGGGATGGCCCCTTCCTGTGCACAAAGCAAGGTCCATAAAGACGTGGATGAGCGAGTTTGGTGTGGAAGAACTTGACTGGCCTGCACAGAGTCTTGACCTCAACCCGATAGAACACCTTTGGGATGAATTAGAGCGGAGACTGCAAGCCAGGCCTTGTCGTCCAACATCAGTGTCTGACCTCACAAACGCGCTTCTGGAAGAATGGTCAAAAATTCCCATAAACACACTCCTAAACCTTGTTGAAAGCTTTCCCAGAAGAGTTGAAGCTGTTATAGCTGCAAAGGGTGGGCCGACATATTAAACCCTATGGATTAAGAATGGGATGTCACTCAAGTTCATATGTGTGTGAAGGCAGATGAGAGAATACTTTTGGCAATATAGTGTATATATTACATTTATATATATTTTTTATTAAGATTTTTAAAGGAGGAATATGATGATGTATAGACTCAGTAAGACAGTGAAACAGAAAGGTCATTTCATCTTTTGTGCAAAATCAATCAACAATGCATTTATGCTAGCAAAAAAAAAAACACAATCATTTGTATATAAATATTTATTGCAGAGGAGGTATTTTATGTACATGCTATCACAATATAACACCATATAAATCTACCAAATTTCCATTAAGTGTATGCTATTAGAGCTTGTCATAGAGCATTTATTTATTATAACAACCACAAATTACAGTGGGTTAGTTACAGTTTTACTCACTATCCAACTTGTAACAGTCCATAAAAGACCAAAAGTTTTTTTTATAGTCTATCAAGGGCAGTGTAACATCAGTCCTACTAATTTTATCGGATCATGCAGAAGCCACAAGAGCGATAGTTAAGACATTACAGCAGTAAGGGGTGGTGGTGTTTTCTTAATGAGACACACATGTAGGGGTTGGCTTGAAATAAACTATTAAAAAAACAGACAAGAAATAAGAAGAGGAACTAAATGAGCAATGAGGCTCTGTTTAGATTGGAATAATTTATCAGGGAGATGTATGTAATGCAGTTCATAAATGTTTCCTCAATGAGAATACTCACTGTCCAAAACTCACCTTAGACAATAATGGAATTACCAGGGAATAAATATTTATTTTAGTAGTTTTTCCAACTTTATAAAAATATAGAATGCCAGAACTGCTTATTTATCTGTAGAAAATGATTGTATAATATTGTGTAAGTAAGGCTGTGGAGCTACCTGTAACTGTTACCATAATCAGCACATTAAATCAATTATGTTTTGAAATCGACTTTATTTTCTTTCTCTTAATAATGCTCTCCCAATGTAGAAAAGATGAGATACCCAGACTGACTCTGACTACCCAGACCAAAAATTGCCCAGACTCTTCCAAACCTTCCATCCTTTTACTGTGCTGGAACAGTATCCTCTAGATACACAAGGTAAACAATTAACTATGGTGAATAACATTGATTGAAAAAATATAGAGGATTGTCAACTCCTTGTACTCCATCCCAAGGATCACCTGTAAAACTGTAATGACCCCAGGTCTCCCTGATATACTAGTCCAATCCACATGAGGCTTTAGACAGTGTAACAGACAAATACCAGTGCCAACAGGTCACAACAGATTTATACAGTGCTCACACAGGTCAAACTGTGATACAAACAGACACAAACAGACATACAGGTCGAATTTAAGACCTGTATCCTGATGGACAAGCAAGGTAAATGCACCACAAAACAACAACCATTCCCAAGAACATTCTCTATTTAATGTAGATAGCAGAATTTTACACGTCCACCTAGCAAAACATTAAGAACAGCTATACCACTGACACATTCTGTTCTTTTAATAGTGGACAAGACAATGGGCAAGGCTGCATGTTTGATTTTTCTTTTTATTTGAACTTTTTAAGGTCCTAATTAAGCAGTCAAGTCAATCTAACATGGATTATGCATAACATCCCCGATCTAATAATATAGCAGGGATTTAACAGCCATTACAATAACTCTGGATGAGACATCATTTTTTTAGATTATTATTCAGTCAGTAAAACACTAGCTCTTACACAGAAAGTTTTACAACCTCTGATATATTTAAAATGTCACCCAGGCGTTACTGGGAGATGCTATATATGTATGGAAATCAAGTGCATCATATCTTTTTTTTATATTTTTTCTTCTTTGGTACATACAGTATAAGAAATATAAAATGAGGTTTTAAGTTTTTATCAACAACAAAAACTACATTATGTAAGCATTTTTAATCCTGCTTTGTAAGACGGACATAGCCATGTCGTAAGCTCCCTCAATTCTAGTTAACTTAAAGACATTAAAGCCATTTAAGATGAATAACATATTGTGCTTTACAGAAGCCTCTTTCGTGCATGGCACCCACTAAGACTGTAGCTGCTATGTAAAGCTTGATTTGTTTTGTTTTTTTGGAAAATGTGAGCTTTGCCATGTTTTTGATAGCTCTTGGCTAATATTACATCTGACTGTAAAGACTATAAATTTTCCCAGACCTTCTTCCAAATCTTGGCTCGAGAACATTGTTCCATGTACAGTATAAATAATAAATAAATAATCCCAGCTGCTGTATGTTTATTTTTGGTCCAACAGATTATTAGAAAGCCCAAAATGAACGAATAGAGAACTTACCAACATATTATATCTCATAAAAGGTTATGAAGTTTATCGTATCATGTTATTGCAGTCTATGACAGCATCATAGTGGATGTTATTCGTTATAATGTTAATGATTACTATATGACTGTTCCAGGTTTTAAACATTTGTAGCAGTAGTTGTCAAGTGTGTGTGTGTGTGTGTGTGTGTGTGTGTGTGTGTGTTATAACATCTGTTATGTAGGTCTTATGATGTAGGGTTCATGTAGTGTAGGTTTATTGATTAGTATTTCATGCTTAGTTATTCTTACAATGTCGGGTTGATGTTTTGCCAGTGTTATGATGTTGTGTTCATATGATGAAGGTCTTATGATAAAGGGTTCATGTAATGTAGGTTTATTGATAAGTATTTCATGCTTAGTTAATCTTACAATGTCAAGTTGATGTTTTGCCAGTGTTATGATGTTGTGTTCATATGATGTAGGTCTTTGATGTAGGGTTCATGTAATGTAGGTTTATTAATAAATATTTCATGCTTAGTTAATCTTACAATGTTGGGTTGATGTTTGCCAGTGTTATGATGTTGTGTTCATATGATGTAGGTCTTATAATGTGGGGTTCATGTAATGTAGGTTTATTGATAAGTATTTCATGCTTAGTTAATTTTTCAATGTTGGGTTTATGTTTTGCCAATGTTATGACGTTGTGTTCATATGATGTAGGTCTTTGATGTAGGGTTAATGTAGTGTAGGTTTATTAATAAGTATTTCATGCTTAGTTAATCTTACAAAGTTGGGTTTATGTTTTGCCAGTGTTATGATGTTGTGTTCATATGATGTAGGTCTTTGATGTAGGGTTAATGTAGTGTAGGTTTATTAATAAGTATTTCATGCTTAGTTAATCTTACAATGTTGGGTTTATGTTTTTACCAGTGTTATGATGTTGTGTTCATATGATTTAGGTCTTATGATGTGGGGTTCATGTAATGTAGGTTTATTGATAAGTATTTCATGCTTAGTTAATCTTTCAATGTTCAGGTTTATGTTTTGCCAGTGTTATGATGTGTTCATATGAGGTAAGGTCTATGATATAGGGTTTATGTAATGAATGTCCAATAATACTGGGTTTCAAATGGGCCCATCACATGGTGGTGGACCAGTGAGCTTGTGTTGTGGTACCTTTTCTTGTTTGTCTTATATTTGTACTATACACTGTGATTATGCATTTCACTTGGGGCTTATCACCACTGTCCACTTAACTTTCCTTAAGTCCCTGTGAAGTGAATGTCCTTTTTCTTTTCTGATCTTTTCTGTTCTGTTTTGGGCAGTTCTGGGCAGTTGTGTAGAGAGTGCGACCCCTACATTGACTAATGCACTCATCTATCTGTTCTATCAACTCTCTGCTTTGAAATTCAGATTTTATTTAGGATTTCCTTTGCTTTTAGCTTCTGTTATTTTGGCCACCGATATTTAAGTGTTCTCTTTTTTATTTCTGGCTTCTTAGCCACAGTACTGTTCTGCCTGTATATTGAATTCATATCTCACTAAGTATCTTTTAGGTACTGAGGCTTTAACTTTAACACATATTATTCATTTGATGTACATTTTATGCTATGTGGTTTATTTTGACAATGTTAAGACACCTTGCAACAGGTAAAACATGGCTTTGTCCATCTTATAATGCAGGGGTTAATTAAAATGTTTCAAATATTTTTTATTTTTGTTGCCTTATATGTATCATAACCATGAATTACTGGCTATACACTTGTACACTTATTTCTTCACTAAACAAAACAATTACAATGAGCACTTTGTCATAATACTGGGTGTCCTATTGTATACCAATTCATGCCAAATAAACAATGGTTAATGGTTTGCCATTCTGACAGAGACATAACAGTATTTAAACAATCCAGGAATTATTGGGACGTGTGATTTTTAATTCACATCATAGTCACAGGCAATGATCAAGCATCTAGGAATAATGTTTTAAGTGGGATTTGCTATTTTACACTAAAAACACAGTAAAAATATAACAATTCCAATTCAATAATTAACTTTAACATTAACAAATACATGTTTTAATGTTTAATTAAACCACTTACTACCTTAGGTTCAATCTACTGTTGATTTTGAAAGTATTTAGGCCACTTTTTGCACACATACTTTTTAAATATACATAATTGCCCCTTTTACCATCAGTCTACTATTAAGGAAAAAGCGAAAACATGTTTATCCTGCCACTGAAAAACACTAAAATAGTATGATGGGCAAGGAGTTTAACTTTCAACTTCAATTTAGCCAACTACAACCCCAAATCAGAAAACGTTGGGACAGTATAGAAAATGCAAATAAAATAAAAGTTCAGTGTTCCTTACATTTACTTTGAATTTTATTTGATTGCAGACAGTTTGAACCCAAGATATTTCATGTATAAAAAATGGACCCTGTGTGATCTGGATCAAAGACGAAAAGGACCATCCAGACTGTTATCAGCAACAAGTCCAAAAGCCAGGGTCTGTCATGGTATGGGGCAGTGTCAATGCCCTTGGCAAATGTAATTTACACTTCTGTAAGGGCGGCATTAATGCAGAAAAGTACATTGAGATCTTAGAGCAACATATGCTGCCTTCAAGACGTCATCTTTTCCAGGAACGTCCATGCATTTTTCAACAAGACAATGTAAAACCACATGCTGCACACATTACAAAGGCATGGCTGAGGAAGAAGAGGGTACGGGTACTGGACTGGCCTGCCTGCAGTCCTGACCTGTCCCCAATAGAGAATGTGTGGAGAATTTTGAAAGGAAAAATGCCACAACGACGACCCCGTACTGTTGCACATCTTAAGACGTGTTTGCAGCGACAAAATAAAAGCTGAAACACTAAATCACTTGGTATCCTCTGTGCCAAAACGTTTTTCAAGTGTGGTGAAAAGGAATGGCAACATTACAAAGTGGTAAAGCTTTACTGTCTCAACTTTTTTGAAAATGTGTTGTCGGCCTGAAATGCAGGAATGGATGTTTATTAATAAATGAAATGAGTTGACCAGATAAAACATGAAATATCTCAGGTTCATCCTGTCTGCAATCAAATAAAAGTAAATGTAAGAAACTCTGTGTTTTTTATTCTTTGCATTTTCCATGCTGTCCCAACTTTTTCTGATTTGGGGTTGTATAAGCAGGACACTCTAAATTGGCTTCCAAATTACCAGTCTGCCATAATGGCCTCATTTATAAAGTGCTTCAGAGATGGTTATTTGTCCAACAGGTTCTGCCATCAGTGCCCAGGAGTGTTGAAGCTATTTAAGAGTAAATGTTCGGTACTTCCTTACCTGCCTAACCAGGGCCCTTCTTGCCCGAATGCCTTATTTGTTCAGATGACCAAATCTGAGCTTTTTCCGTTTAAAAATTATTGAGGCCATTGTGGTCCTGAGAACAATCAAAACCTTTATACCTATATTCTTTGTTTGTGTCCATGCCCTGATCTATGCCTTGCCACAATTTGATCACAAACATCCTCAAAAAGCACATTAGACTTCATGGCTTGATTTTAGTCCTGACAGTGCAGTGTAAATTGTGGGTGTTTATGGACCCATTTTCTCACTATGAACCCATTTTATCACTATGACTAATCAGATTAAATAGCAAAAGGAAGATTCTACTTCTAGATACATCTCAAATATAATTAAAGCAAACAGAATGGATTTCAGTTTGTGATTCACATGATAAACATGTTTTCACTTTGTTATTATGGTGGATTAAGTGCAGATTAAAGGTAGAAATGGCAATTATATTAACATCAAAATTAAATACACAACACAGTAAGGTGTGCAAAAAGTCAAGTGGTCCTTACACTTGGTAAGTTGAGACATTTTGTAAAATAAGAATCCGTGATTTGTTTATTCTGTTGAAACTTTCAACAAAAGTACAGAAAGGATATATGTGTTCACATATGTTTCATTCTTTAAACACACTCAAAATGAATTGGGACATGGGCAAGAGTAAAAAATGTATACAATAATTTAATATATGAAACTGTAAAAAGACATCCTGTAAAGATTGGCAGGAGGCTTATTTGTGACAGGTATCTTATTTTACCTACTGTGTGGTTGTGCATTTTACTGGGGGCCTATTGCTGAAGCCTTTATGAGTTTTCTGACAGGGGGGCCAGCTGGAGGGCAGCATAGATTTAAGTCTCTGTAGGGCGCTTTGCTTTAAGTATCCTTTTTTGTAATCAACAATAACAATTGATAAAATTGAGGGTATCTGAATTGGGTAACAAAGGAAAGTCTCCGTCTTTGCAAAGAATGACAGGTACTCTAGAAAAACTTCTATGCAGGACAAGGCCTGTAACAGGCCCACCTGCTGTGGAGATTGGCAGCTGGGCATGGTTACAGAATCATATCCTCCTGCCATGTATAGCTGACAGAGGGAGCATGAAGGTGCAGATGACTGGCATGTTGGTTCCTCATAACCCTCTTAAGCTTTAATTCACTCCAGATTTTTCACAATTTCTTCCACATAGATTTGCTTAGATGCCGGCACATTTTTTTATCTTTTCCTGGGAACTAATCCAGCATCATGGCACTTTTCGGCTGTGACAACAGAACTGCCATGGATAAGCGAACTGCCCTAGAGGCGGTGCTCTGAGCAGCCTGCCATACTGTGACAACTTTTTTCTAATGTGATGCAGGAATCCAATTATGAATGTGTTTATATTCATACACCAGTTGATCAGTGAAAACATGGGTAAGTTTTAAGAAAATTAATAAATCCCAAATCTTAATTTTATTGCATTTTACAAAATGTCTCAGTTGTCTCAAATGTCTAATGTCTCAACTCAGAAATGGGGTTTGTAAACATACACGGGATAAAAGTATCAGGACACTCCTTCTAATTATTGGATTCATCTGTTTCAGCCTCATTAGTTGCTAATAGATATAATAAATCAATTATATAAAGGAAATTATAAGCTTCCAATCTTGCAGCAACAGTTTCTACTTGCAGTAGGCCATTTCCTGTCCTAGCAACACAAGAATGGACTTTGAAATTAACTGGAACATCAATTGAGGCTTCGTTGACCAACGAAGTTCAAGGTCGTGTGAGAAGCTTGCACAAGAGTGGCTGTTGTTATAGATTTTGGTTTTAAAATAAAATGTGCAGGTGTCCAAATACTTTTAACCATATAGTGTATGGATGTTAAAACATTGATTTAAGAGAAACCCCACCTGTATTTAGTGGTGGCAAATGTAAGCTTAGTTTGTTAGCTGTTAACTGGCTGTTTTGCTATTAAAAAAGCTAAAGCACTAAATGTGTGAAACAACTTAATTTGTGACCAAATACAGGGCAATGAATCAAGGATTAAGGGCCTTGTTCCAGGTTGGTGGTGCAGTCGTGGATCTTCTGATCATTAGTCCATTACCAAAACTGCTGAGCTTTATTTAAGTCTTGTTTGATAATATTACAATCTGTCGATATATTCTACAAAAAGATGCATTTATTATCGTAATGTTAGGGCAAGGTTTAATACCAGCTAATTGCTGGTGCATTAACCTGCACTGAATACAGGTCAACTTACTTTATTCTTAATGAGATGTTTATCATGAGCACAATGCTAGCTGGTAGATAGTGAGTTACCTAATTAATTGTGAAAAAATAGCTTGCACTTTACACAGGTTTTATCAGGTTAACTGTTTTGTGCAATGCCATCTTGCCAACAGTGCTAGACAGTCTGGGAAATGTCAGGAATAGGTACCACATATAATAACACCAACAACATGTCATGTTTCATTATTAAACAATATTTTTGGGCTAGACTGATAATTACAAGGATATTTTAGTGCATGGAATGTTCTTTGCAACAATTGTATCTAATCACTAAGTTGAGGTAAGGGGTATTTAAAAAATAAACTCGACTCTTAGAAAAAATGGGTGCACACAGGGAGGGATGGACACTGTGCCGTTTTAAATACGATGTAGGACTGATACAAGACTTTTCTTTAGGCACATTCATACCAGCAAATCTGGAAGCATTAAAAGGGTTTTATGGTGCAAAACCAAAAAATAAATAGAGGTTTTGGTGAACCTTGTGACAGAAATGCACACAAATGTGAGAATGGCATGACGGATAAATAAATAAAAAAACAACATGAATGCCAGTATGTATACATATACACTTAATTTTGTCATAATATAGGCAAGTTACTAAAGTGCTACAGGCTAATTTCACAAGCAACCACATGGATTGGGCCCAACGAAAAATCTGATATGATTCGAGTACTTTTACGTATTACTCAGACGATACCGTCGGATATCAGTTACCTTTAAGTCTTTGGCAATGTCAGTTCCAACCCAGCTTGAACATAAAACACCACAGGTCATGCTTATCCTAGGACAATTCATGCATGCTCCATCTGAGTACTGGTAAAATAGATGATATCACTGTGCTCCTAATTCTGCAAGAACTAATTATTGTACAATCTCACATGATTGACATAGTCAAAAACGACCATGCTACAAATGCAGTTATTATGAAGTTCAGAAAGATGTAAATGGTAAATAAACAAGGGTACATGTGATGAGCAAAGGCAGGTCATTCTACATTGCACATAAAGAGTTGCATAATTGTTACACTACGGTTTGTGTTTAAAGTTCCAAACAAAGTACTTTTAAAAATCTGGAATGCTTGATGATTTGTTGCATTTTTCCCTTTTTTTTTTGTTTTGTTTTCCTCTTTTGTCAAAAAGCACAAAGGAAAAAATATTGGAAAGAAAGGCAGCTTGTGCAACTTCATTTTATTCCCTCAAGTTACCGTAAATCATATCTAGTCTGTATTCCAGGGTTTCATAAGATGACACAATGCACATAGGATGAGAACTAGATCTAGGTCAAGTGTCATGCTTTTTTCGTGGTTTGGTCATCAAAGTCCCATGGGCCTACATCTGCCTTTTTGGCACTGCCAGGAATTGCTCTGCTGGAATTTGGACTTTTCTGCTTCGGTATAGATGAACCAGTTTTTGTAGTCGATTCTTTAGTTGCTGATTCTTCAAAGTCCCATGGACATATTTCAGCTTGTTTGCTTTTCCCTTTTGCAGTACTTGGACTCTTCTGTTTCTCTACCATCCCCATCTCTTGACTACTATCCACATCCCAAGGACAAATCTCTGCCATTGCGGCTTGGCTGAGAGGTCTTTCTGTGGTTTTACCTAAAGTTGGCTTGTCCTTGCTCTTTATTTTGGTTCTCTCATCATCTGTACCCTTGGTCTTCTCTATTTCCTTTGGAAATATTCTCCCAGGAGTTGCCCCCATTATTGTAGCAGGAGCCTCTTTCATTTTAGTAACCTGAGATCGGCTGGGCATCTTTTCAGAAGTGGGACTTGTTGGTTCGTGATCCCATGGACAGATGTCTGCTTTTGAAGGAGCCTTCTGGGAGCTGCCTAAAGGTTTGTAAGGCAGCAGTTCTTTTGATTTGCTCTTCGCATTAGTACTTCCTCTGTCCTTTGCTTCTGTTTTGTCTTTGACCTCAGTGGTTTTTAACCTGCTCTGATCTGAGTCTTTCAATTTTGTTGGCAGTTCCTCAAAGTCCCATGGACAGACTTCTGCTCCTTGAGTTGCCTGTGTTCTGGATTGAGCAGGGTGGCTGTGGGAATTTGGTTTTAAAGCCTCAGTCTGATTTTGGCTTTCTTTACTTTTTCCTTCTACTCTATCCATCTGCTTCTGGACAGGTCGTCGGGTCGAAGATGGTGACTGATCCAAGCCTTTATGTTTCTGCTGCTGTTGTTTGCCAACCTTGGTGCTGTTGCTTTGGATTGTAGTTGGTTTCTCAGCAGAAATTGACACGTGTTTTTGGACCTTGTTTTCTGAGGGAGTGGGCAAATCCTCTAGCTCCCAAGGGCATACCTCAGAAATGTTGAACCCATCTTTGCTTTTTGCTGGCTCAGAGCAGATAGATGGTTGGCTCCCACTATTCTGACGTTTCATTATTCCAGTTTTAGCAGCAGTTTGCTTATATTCAACAGACTGGCTAACTATCATCTTCATATACCCCTCTTTTTCTTCATTCTCAACAGGGCTTTTGTCTTCTTTGTTCTTTTGTTGAGTTTTCTTGTTGGGATCTTCTACACACTGAGTCTTTCCAAGACCCAGTGTTCTTTCTTTGGCACTGGCAATGACACTAAGAGATTTCTGCAACATGGAAGTCCTTGGGTGGAGAGGTTTCTTTTCAGCAGTTAAATTGTGAGCACTGGCTGACTTGCACACCAAGGGAACTGATTCAGTTGACTCACTGGCTGCATCAATCTTTTCAGAAGACTCTTTTTTGACCAGTTTCTTTTCCAATGATTCAAGAAGAGATCCCTCTGTGGTGGACACTTCCATTTTGTCAGTTGCTGAGTTACTTAAATCCTCGCTCTTGTCTCGGACATGGTCATAACTGCTATGTGACTTCTTTAGGGAAAAAACCTTGTTCTTTAGGGACTCCTCTTTGACAGGTTTGGCTGAATGAGATGCCTCAAAAGTATTCTTTCTCAGTACACATATGCTGTTGCGGTTGCTTGCATGCTCACCCAGCTCCTTGTCATCACGGCTATACTGGCGACCCATGGTCTCTGGGATTTCAGTAATGCGTCTCATAAGGGAGCGTCCCAGACCTTTTTTGGAACTGCGCTTCTTTTGCAGGTGGGGGTTGTTGGCTAACATCTTTTTCCTTTTATAGATTTCAAGCTGGGAATAGAGCTTTTTTAGCTCCTCCTGTAAATAATTAAAATACAAGAGAACTGTAAGCAAACTTAAAGCAGCAAAGTGTTCAGGATCTAAGAGGGTCAAAATGGATAACACGAATAAGCAGACATTCTACTGCACAAAAACATGCAATGTAAGTTAATGTTTGCGACTACAGACAGAGCCACAAAGATGTTTGAACATTATGACATGCTTTTTGACAGTGACCAAAAACAGGACGGTCTGGAACAGTATTAAGTATACATTTTGTGTGTTCTATTCTTAGATCTGAAAAAAGTCTCAAAAGAATTTTGATGCATTTTATGTAACCCACTGAGTATTTGACAAAGCAGAGACCCCATTAAAACCACTTTGCAAACTGCACTTGGCACTGAATCACTAGTTTAAGGTTGTAGTGAGAGACTTTTTCAGCTCTAACAAAGAAACAAAAACCTCTGCTCACATTGGTACATTTTTCCCAATGACTGTCGTAAGATCTTACGCCACAGCCATTTATAGAACTGAGCTGGCCCATTTCGTCTGGTGTCTGCAATAAAAAACTGCCATGGCTCAGTAAATTTATCAATGATACGACAAACAGATTATGGCAGTGTATTAAACAAGAATATGAAAAGGTAGTGAAATAGAGCAGAATAAAACAAAAGCAAACTGACCCGAATGTCCTCTGGATCCAGGCTGTGCTCACTCCATGCAGAGGTAATGCTGCTGTTTAAGTATGAACCTGATCGCCCCATGTCCAACTCATCCTCATAGGCCTCTGTCGCTATGTCATCCCTCAGGTGTGTTCCCGCAAACAGGAACTGTAGGACACATATGGGAATGTATGCAACTGTTTATATTGATACCATAAAGCAGAAGTTTTTAACATTTTATAGCAAAGCCAGTCTTGTGAGCCATGCAAATGTATTAATATAGGAGTAAAATTTCTATATCATATAAATGCAAATGGCCCATGGCTGCAGTTAGAAAACACCTTGCTTAAACAAATGGCAATGTCCATGAATTAAACTTGATCAGGCCTATTAACCCACCACACAACAGCTAATTATTACATAAATAATAATTATACAAAATAGTTATACAACATTAATTTACATTTAAACTATAAGTTAATATTTCGCTGTCATGTTTGAAAAGTTAATAGTCAAAGCTACATGTTTAATTTCTACTCATTTTCTTTCAAATGTTATAACAGGACTAGACATCTATTTAACTTGTTAAACAACTTGTTACATACATACACCAGCATCTAATGTTTACATGTATATAGACATTCCTGTGAATTTTTTTAGCTTGTTTTTTATACTTTGTCAGTGGATGTTGTATGTATGTAACAAGTTGTTTGTCTGATGTGAGCTGTTGTAATTTCCTGCAAAGAATCAATAAAGTATCTATCTATCGATCTATCTATTGATCGATCTATCTGTCTGTCTGTCTGTCTGTCTATTTGTCTGTCTGTCTATTTGTCTGTCTATCTATCTATCTGTCTGTCTGTCGGTCTGTCTATTTGTCTGTCTATCTATCTATCGGTCGGTCTGTCTGTCTGTCTGTCTGTCTGTCTGTCTGTCTGTCTGTCTGTCTGTCTGTCTATTTGTCTATCTATCTGTCTGTCCGTCTGTCTATTTGTCTAGCTATCTGTCTATCTATCTGTCTGTTTGTCTGTCTGTCTATTTGTCTGTCTGTCTATCTATCTGTCTGTCTGTCTGTCTGTCTGTCTGTCTGTCTGTCTATCTGTCTGTCTGTCTATTTGTCTGTCTGTGTGTCTGTCTGTCTGTCTATCTATCTGTCTGTCTGTCTGTCTGTCTGTCTATCTATTTAAAAAGCTGAAAATAAATCATATATTAAAAAACATATATTAAAGAGACGCAGTCTCGGTCCCCCTACCAGCAAAGTTAAATAGCCATAGGCAAGAAATCTGACCACTTAGACAACACAATCAAGAAGACAAACCAGTTTATTTTTTAAAAAGTGCAGTTTACCTTTGGAATGAGTAAAAGGCCCAAAGTTACTGTCACTGTTAAATGTGTGTGGGCAAAGAACAGCATAAGCATCCAATCAGGGTGCAGCTCAGATGCAAGAGTAAATCTGCAAATAATTATAGAAAAAAATTGTCATACACTATATACATTATATGACAAAAAGTATGTAGACAACTGCTTGTATTGTATGATTGCTTTGGACAGACATTTCATTGTCCCGGATTCTGTATTCTGTTTACAATGGATGTCCATTGTAAAAAGTGCTGTACAAATAAATTTGACTTGACTTGACATTTCAGACTAATAAGTAAGATTGTAGATTGTAGGTATTGGGGCTGTGCTCAGGTGAATAATATCCCTGTTCTGAGTATCAGCATTTTGTAGGCACTAAAACTCTCAAGTGCTGCAGCTGCTTGAAGACAAAAACAGGATCCACTTAGTTTATATTAAGGTGAGTTTGCTATATTTTATTCCTGCTATACTTGCCAACATATATTTCTGGAAGTACCAATGCACAGAGTAATTTACTGTAATAACACCTGACGTATGGGTGACAGGGACTGGTGCGATTCTTTCTCCCAGTGCCCACCTATGCCTTTATATGTGACTGTCATTTTTTTCTGACGAACCCTTTATTCATCCTGATTAAATTTGCAGTGGGACTGGTGACACTGGTGCTCAATGTGGAATACATCCTGGACAGGGGGCAACACAAAAATTCCTTATACATTTCCAGGAGCATTTTAAAGCCTACAATCCATATATTGCTTTTTTGGGAGGTGGGCTGTGCACTGTAGTACATGAAGACTCAGGAAAAAATTTGAAATTCATATTGTGACAAAGTAGACAAAATGCAGATGAATATAATCTAGGTCTAATGTAATGGCTAAATTTGTCATATGTACATACACAGTACAATGCAAATGTTTTTTCACATATGCCAGCTTGTTAGGAAGCTGTGGTCGGAGCACAGTTATTGTACAGTGCCCCTGGAACAGAGGGGGCTAATGGCCTTGCTTAATGGCCCAACAGTAGCTACATCACAGAGCAGGGACTTCAAACCACAAACTTCCAAATGAAAGCTGAACTCTACCCATTGTGCTACCACTGCCCCCTAAATGAGGATCATCAGAAATAAAAATCAAGTGCAGATCATTTAGACCCACATTTCTGTACCACTATGCTTCCCACATGCTTTTTTGGAACATAAAATATATAGCAGTTTGGCCAAACAACAATTGCCTAATTTAAGGATTTCTAACTCATTTTTCTTACTATTGTCAATCCCCAATTCTGTTCAACAGATCAAAGTTTTATAGAAACTTGAACATGACTGGCATCTGACTGGCATCTTAAGCTGCACAATGCTTTGCAGGTAAGACCAAAGCGAACTCCACTGCATTCTGACACCATCCACACTTGGCAAGCTGCTGACAAATCTCTGCAATAGGTGAAAGTTTAGTTTAGAAGATCTGCCTCAGATATACTTTCACTATTCAGCAAGAATCCATATACAGCCTGCCTGGTATGCTGCACTCCTAAAATGCTGCAGCGGAGATGCTGCAGGGGTAGGAGTAAGGAAAAAAGGCTTTCTACGAACTCTGCTTCCTTGTAAACATGTTCACCCTTTACTTTTTAGTGGGCACTGGCTGAGTTTGCTAAAGATATCAGAAGCCTTATCCAATACATTTCAGCAGTTTTCTTCCCTTTACCACGGAAGGCTGAGAATATCAACAACCCTGCTTATGGGCTTATTCTACTGGCTTAATTTGTGCATGACAATTTTTGTTCACTGTGAAACTCCTGTGCCAGCTGAACAGAAAATAGAAATTCCAACATATTTTTATAATTATTAAGGTTCAAATTCTCATGGTTCCTTTGATATCACATTTGCTTTCCTTTAATACCATATTTGTAAATAATGCAAATTAGCTCAAAATCTAAGTGGGGTAAAATCTACATACTTAGATCAAAATCTAAGTATGTCATATAGGGTAAAAGACATGGACCTTGAATTTTATAGATAATGAATAGTTAAGGGCCAAGGACTGATCCCTGAGAAACACAATATTTAGCAGCACTAATGACAGAATGATGCTTACCAAGAGCAACAAGGTGAAATCTATTTGAAGAGATGTAGAATATAAACCAGTGTTAGTAACGTCAATATACTGTACATACACTGTAAATAAGCATGTTACTGATGCCCCAGGATTTTAAGCTAGTCATGCTGTTTGGGAAAATAGCTCCAGGTTGGCAGAAAACATAGTGAAACTGCATGCAGTATTCCTTAAGTTGGGACTCCCACCAAACTTAGATTAAGACGTTAATCAGAACAGAACTTCAACCTGTTCCATTTCATGTATTTGTGTTATTATGGGCGATATAACCCGATACACAGAAATACCTAAGTTTAGAACTTGTAAAGGGGCTGCCTCAGCACTTTGCATCCATGGAAAAGGTTCAAAAAGATCATTATTAATCAAATAAAGACTACTTGAAAGGCTACAACCTTTTCTAACAGCTTGTCTAAACAGGGCAAGATTAGAAATTGGCTTTAGGGTTCAAGGGTTCTTGAGAATGGAAACCTTAAGCAACAGACGAGTTAAGGAAATAATAGATAGGGTAAAAGATAACTGAAAGACATGTCTTAGGAAGTGAGATGGGGCAGGATTAAGCTGACAGGTAGATGCATTTTATTTGGCAATTAACTCAATTAAAACAGACAGAGATTCGACAGCTGGGTTAAGAGGAATGTTACTATAAACAGGCATTGTGGAGGTTGTGGAAAAATGTTGGTAGATTTTACTAATTTGTCTGTGAAAAATGACTTTACACTGGTCAACAGTGCAAGGAGGAGTAGCAGAAGGAGAGTGAAGAAGTTTGTTGTTAGTAGAGAAAAAGTATTTTAGTCTTATATCCAGTACCACTAATGACAGATGAAATATATAGCAAACGGGCAGCATTTAAAGCAGCTCTATATCTGGGTATATGACAGAGAGGATCTGTGCCAATGTAGGTACTTGTATCCACATTTGAAAGATTTCCATGAAATATGCAGTTATATGACATTAACATTGTTTGAGTCTGGTTCTGTAAACACATTATATAAAATCATGATTCATGACTTCTGCTTCAGCGCTCCATACCAAACTGAAAGCTGCGCTAAATTTGCTGTGATTAGTGTCCTACACTATATCATGTTTAGTCACTATCAATTAGTCCGCCTATAAACAAAAGGCAGATGTGTCTAAACCAAAAGCACCAAGCAAAAGCTGACAGCCCATTACAACATAACAAATTCCTGAAATATAAAAAACAATTGATGCTTTTTATGTAGCATGTAGCACTTAACATAAATAACTGCACACAGTAGTTCTACTTCAGATAGTTTATTAGCATGTTCTTTACCAGTCTGTTAGCTTAGAGGTATCATAAGAACTAAAATAAGTAATTAGATTTCACCTATATTTATTTCAATAAGAGTCTGTAGTATGTAGACACCACTTCCAATTAATACATTTTTCAGCCTAATCTATTGTTAAAACTATCAGTCATGTCAATCAAAGTCAATCATATATATATGCTTCCAACTTATATTCCAACAGTTTAGGGAAGTACTCCATGCACAAAACATGGTTTAAGAAGACACTTCGACCAGTTTAGTATGGAGGAATCCCACTGACCTGAACAGACACCTGACCTCAACCCCCACTTAATATTTTTGGGATGAATGTGACCTTCTTGCCCAACATCAGTGCTAGACCTTAGAAATGTTCATTTATTAAAATGGGCACAGATTCTCACAGACACACTCAAAATTCTTGTCTCAAAATTCACAATTGAGTGGGGTTGGGTGTATGATGTAGATGCATATTGTTTTAAAATATGGTGTCCAACTAGCTTATGGTCAGGTGTCCACATACTTTTGGCAATATAATGAATGATTCATATTCTGGTTCCTTATACATTTTTTGCTAAAATACATTCAAGCTGAGGTCCTGGACTGCATGATGTCATGTGACTCACTGAACTGAAAATGCTAACTGGCTGATGGCAATGTACAGGTTCTATTGTCTTACAAGCACGACAAAACCAAACATAATACTTAAAGGTGCTTTGAAATGATTGTAAAAGTGGTAGCCTAGTGGGGCAACGGTAGCCTAGTGGGTAGGGCTTTGGGCTATAAACTAAAAGGTTAAGAGTTCGAATCCCAGCTCTGCCATGCAGCCTCTGTTGGGCCCTCAAGCAAGGCCCTTAACCCTCTCAGCGTCTAACAAGCTGGGCTATGCGAAGAAAAAAAATTGTAGTACTGTACATCTGTATATGTATATATGACTATGACTTTATGATTTATATATTGTTAGGATACTACTGAAACCATTAGCATTACACATATTCATCATTGATTTAGAGAAATTATTTTGTCTTACTAACTGCTTCATCCTGTTCTGGGTTACCGTGGGTCTAATGCCGATCGAAAACACTGAGTGCAAGGAAGTCTTTTTTAAGTGAATTACCTGATTATATGAAATATAGCAGAGATGATGAGCTCGTTGTGCACTGCTATAGCCATATAGCGTGGTTCATGGAAGGCAGAAGGTACCGTCCTTACAGCATAGCACAGATACACGCTCCACATCAGGAACAGGAACTCAGCTGTAGGTGGAGAAAAGCACAAAAGCAAATGCTGTTTAAACTGGCTGTATTCTTTGGGTACTGCCTGGGCTGATTTTTCCCCCTGACATTTACCTGACATTTTTATTCCTTTAAAAGCACAAGTGATATTGCTATTTATAGATCCATTCCATTGTTGCACTTTATTGTGTTGTGGATTGGATTTTAAATGGTTAGAACTGCCATTTCTGCCAGCAAGCTATGCTAAATCACATAGAATTACAAATTAAAAGCATGTATTTAAAACAATAAAACATAATTTATTTAATAAAGTCATGACATCTCTTACAAAGACATTCAGAGCCATTTAGAATTGTGGTCTGGTGCATCCTGATTGCTTTAATTATCCTTGAGGTGTGTCTAGAATGCAACTGAAGTTCACCTGTTGCTTTGAATTGGCAAGCCTGGATGTTCCACAATGTAAATTCCATGGTCAGAACAAAAACCAAACCATGAAATCGAAATAACTGTCATCAGTGGATTAAACTGTGGCAAGCAGCAGATCAGGGCAAAATATAAAAAACAATATCTAAGGTCTTACAGTGGCCTTAATAAGTTTAAAATAAAGGTGCTCAGGTGACGCAGCGGTAAAACACGCTAGCACACCAGAGCTGACATTTCGAACTCGTCGGTTCAAAACTCAGCTCTGGCTGGGCGCCTACACGAACAATGACTGGCTGTTTTCTTAGGGGGGTGCCGGACAGGACCTCATAACTGATGCAATTACGACTTCTGCTGGCTGATTGATAGCGCCTGCACGAGGAAGTCAAGAGATAATGAGGATCAGGGTGTGTCTCTCCATACACAAAGATAATCCGCATATGAACATGCTTTGTGAGGGTGAAAAAGATGCAGTCGGCTATTGCACACGTGTCGGAGGGGGCGTGTATCAGTCTCAGCTGTCCTCAACCAGGGTGGGGATTAACATCAGTGAAGAAAGCGTAATGCAGTCGGGTAATTGGATGCGACCAGACTGGGAGGAAAACAGGAAAAACACATAAAAAAAATAAAATAATATATACCAAAACTGTTGCCACAAAGGTGGGAGCATATGTCCCTGGAATGTCACTTCAGCACAATTTACCACCACACCACCCGAGGACACAGTTGGCAGCATATAATTTATTAAAAAATATTTTTTGTTAATCATAAGAAGTAGGGCACCCTTTGTTTTAGAACACTTTTACTTGTCTCTATTTGAATGCTCCTGAATAGTTTGACATTTAAAGCCATAACTTTTGATACAGATAACCTAATAAAAACTCACTTAATACTGTATCCTGCACAGATTGGTACTTCTTACCTACTGCCATCATGTAATCCCAGCGGTCCAGCAAACACATGCTAAACTGCAGGCCATCTGGTGTCAAGCCCACAGTGATAAGTGCCAGGTGCCAGTCTGGGTTCTGGCACACAGCCGACGTCCATGCTACCAGAAACCACAGCACGATCAGAAGAATAATGCATAAAAGGCACAGTACTTTCCAGCTGGTCATGTATGGAATCCGCTGAGCAGTGCGAGACAAAAAAATCTTTAGAACCCTGCAGAGAAATGACAAGGAATTATAAGGGCATGAAAACAACAGCAAACCCAGATGGGATCCAACATAATGTTGGGTTCTCTTGAGTCAAGTCAAATTTATTTGTATAGTGCTTTTTACAACTGGCATTGTCTCAAAGCAACATTACAGATTCAAAGACCAAACACCGGCGAGTGAAAATATTACAGGGAAGAAACCTTAAGAGGAACCAGACTCAATAGGACCCATCCTTCTTAGGTGGCCTAGAGGATAACTAAGTTCATTAAAATTTGATTAAATAGACTAGATGTGTATAAATAAAATGATTTCTAACTAAAGAGATACAGAATTAAATTTATTTCAAATGAAATAATTAATCATAAAATCAAAAATGAATTGCAGATTAGCATAAGACTCCAGCAACCCTAATTATTACAGCTTATGCTTAGTTCACACTACACGTTTTCTGCTCTGATTTTCTCATTGACAGAAAATCGGCTCTCAATCGTTATGTGTGAACTGTTCAACGACTCAATTTGAGTGGCTCGCCGAGCACTCGCAGATCGCTCTCAGACTCAAGAAAAATAACCAGCATTGTAAACATCTGGACCTGTCGGTGACTCAAAATCATGCAGTGTGAAAGGTGTTGTGATCAGGTTGTAATTGTTATAAACGCAAGATACAGAAGGGAAACACTGGTGAAGGAGTTTTAAATGTGTGGGGCACGGGTATAATATACGTAGTTTCTATCAGAATACGTCGGCACACACACAAGCTTTACAGTATTTGTGAATTATCGCCCACGGCAATTCATAATACCAACGCTGCATTGCAACTCTCTCTACATATCAGCTCTCAAACAACTTTGATCGCTAGATTCTTGCCGACAGGCATTTTTGGACATGGTATCATTAAACCCCTCGTCACTTCTCGCGTGTGTTTTCGTGACAAAACGTACTTTTGGGAGACCATACAGACTCGTCAGGCGAGATTCCTTATGGTGATAGATCGTGTAGGTGTGACCCCCTATCGCCGATCATTCTTGTAGTGTGAAAACCACATAAACTTAAAAGACTCCCGATTACAAGAGATCCAGTTGTGTAGTGTGAACTGTACAGCAACCGGAACAACTTGAAAGTTGTGTAGTGTGAACTTGGCATTAACTGACTGCAAAAACTAGTTTGCAAAAACTAATCAAACACCTGAGTAAATATGAATTTAATATCAAAAGCATTTTACTGCCAGTTGTACTGTGTATAACTATGTATGTGACAAATAAACCTTGATTTGATTTGATTTGATTTGAATTTGTTTTAATCTGTTCTTGAAGGTTGAGACTGTAAGTAGCCCTGCACCGTGTAAACTCTCTGGGTTGTAGTGCTCAGTAAGTTCACTAAGATATTGTAAAGCCAGGCCATGTAGGGCTTTGTAGCTTATTAAAAGGATTTTGTACTTAATGAGTACAAAGATGGTAGAATAGGACTAATAGGATAAGCATTTGAGCTGCTGCATTTAGACACGATGTACAATGACATCTATAATTAAGGCTGTCTTGGTAGACGGTTTATTTGCTGACTGCACTTTTAATTCATTTACCTACATTTAAACATATACGCAGTGTTCTACTTCTTTATGTAGTGAAATAAACTTCTGAGAAGTGCAAGTAAATTACCTGCACAAACAAAGAAAAAAACAAGCATAAACCAGTGTAAAGCTGAGACAACTAAGGCCAGATCAGCTGACTACTGGGGTTGCTTTAGCTTGGTCTTTCAAAAAGTTTGCTTTGGGCTGGCCTAGTGGGAAATAACAGGGTGACAATCACAGGGTTTACAGAAACAGAGCTGACAGTACAGTGGGGCCCAAAAGTATTTAGTCAGCCACTGATTGTGCAGGTTCTCCTACTTAGAAAGATGAGAGAGGTCTGTAATTTTCATCATAGGTACACTTCAACTATGAGAGACAAAATGAGAAAAAAAATCCAGGAAATCACATTGTAGGATTTTTAAAGAATTTATTTGTAAATTATGGTGGAAAATAAGAATTTGGTCACCCACAAACAAGCAAGATTTCTGGCTCTCACAGACCTGTAACTTCTTCGTTAAGAAGCTCTTCTGTCCTCCACTCGTTACCTGTATTAATGTCACCTGTTTGACCTCGTTATCTGTATAAAAGACTCCTGTCCACAGCCTCAAACCGTCAGACTCCAAACTCAACCATGGCCAAGACCAAAGAGCTGTCGAAGGACACCAGGAAGAAAATTGTAGACCTGCACCAGGCTGGGAAGAGTGAATCTACAATAGGCAAGCAGGTTGGTGTGAATAAATCAACTGTGGGAGCAATTGTAAGAAAATGGAAGACATACAAGACCATTGATAATCTTTCTCGATCTGGGGCCCCACGCAAGATCTCATCCCATGGAGTCAAAATGATCATGAGAACGGTGAGCAAAAATCCCAGAACTACACGGAGGGACCTGATGAATGACCTGCAGAGAGCTGGGACCAAAGTAACAAAGGCTACCATCAGTAACACACTACGCCGAGAGGGACTCAAATCCTGCAATGCCAGGTGTGTCCCCCTGCTTAAGCCAGTACATGTCCAGGCCCATCTGAAGTTTGCCAGAGAGCATATGGATGATCCAGAAGAGGATTGGGAGAATATCATGTGGTCAGATGAAACCAAAATGGAACTTTTTGGTAAAAACTCAACTCGTCGTGTTTGGAGGAAGAAGAATGCTGAATTGCATCCCAAGAACACCATACCTACTGTGAAGCATGGGGGTGGAAACATCATTTTCTGCAAAGGGGACAGGACGACTGATCCGTGTTAAGGGAAGAATGAACGGGGCCATGTATCATGAGATTTTAAGCCAAAACCTCCTTCCATCAGTGAGAGCATTGAAGATGGAACGTGGCTGGGTCTTCCAGCATGACAATGATCCCAAACACACCGCTCGGGCAACGAAGGAGTGGCTCCGTAAAAAGCATTTCAAGGTCCTGGAGTGGCCTAGCCAGTCTCCAGACCTCAACCCCATAGAAAATTTGTGGAGGGCGTTGAAAGTCCGTGTTGCCCAGCGACAGCCCCAAAACATCACTGCTCTAGAGGAGATCTGCATGGAGGAATGGGCCAAAATACCAGCTACAGTGTGTGCAAACCTGGTGAAGACTTACAGGAAACGTTTGACCTCTGTCATTGCCAACAAAGGTTATGTTACAAAGTATTGAGTTGAACTTTTGTTATTGACCAAATACTTATTTTCCACCATAATTTACAAATAAATTCTTGTGATTTCCTGGATTTTTTTTTTCTCATTTTGTCTCTCATAGTTGAAGTGTACCTATGATGAAAATTACAGACCTCTCTCATCTTTCTAAGTAGGAGAACTTGCACAATCAGTGGCTGACTAAATACTTTTTGGCCCCACTGTAACAGAGTTGACATTGCTGGCTTATGAAAACTGGACCAGCACCAACCCCAAATAACATCAGGTATGTAAGTGCCAAATTTGTAAGGTCAGGTACTTCTGGTGTTGGACAAGTGGACAGTATACAAACATGTTGTACATTGTGCAGAGGTAAAAATACCAGAGGAATTGGCAAGCATACACTGGGACATTGCTTAAGTTACAGTGATATAGTGTAACTAATCTGCCTCATGATTACTTGTTTAGCCATAGATATTCGTTATCTTAACTACAGTTTCTCTTAGCTGTGTCTTACTTTCGAAAATTTCTGCAGCACTTCCTCTCTCTTCTTTACGGACATATATTCATAATTCTGATCATTCCTGTTCTTTTCTCTCATACCACCTACTGCAGCATATATTCTGTGCTATTTTATCTAAATATCCATCATTTCTTATCCCTTTTTCCTCTACATTTCAAGAGCTCCTCTTATTTTAAAGGTTTGTACTCGAGGCTTTCCAGGGAACAAGTTGCTTGTCATTTATCTTCTACCTCAGCCGTCTCAACCCTTCGATAAAATGTAATAAATTGTGGCCATTTTGGCCCAAGTACCTACTGTTATTTATTTTCTGGCCCACACTGGTGGTGTGAGTAGTCTTTAAACTACACTCTGGTCCTGCAGAGGAACACGCAGGTCTGAAATGTTTTATAGACCACTGACATTTTAAAGGGAATTAGGAGGAATATCAATGGCAAGTGTTTGTAAAAGCAGAAACCGATCCATTTCTTTGTCAGTTAAGCAGTGCTAGATTGATGTTTTGGGAGAAGAAGGCAGCAACACATTGCAACAACGATCAAAAGATTATTTGATGGGCATTGAAACAACATTATTATTAAGAGCACTTAATTTAATAAAACACTACAAAATAAATAAATATATAAAATGAATAAATTCAGAACAGTTTAAATAAAATTTAGGAAAAAAACATTTCACCTTATCTTTAGTAGTGTGTTCACATACACTATATGGGCACAGGTATTGAGAAACGCCCTGCAAAAGCAAGGTCTATATAGAAGAAAAAGCAAAGCTTGGTTTAAAAAACTCCAGTGGCCTATAGAGAGCCCTGATCTCAGCCACACTGAACAGCTTTGGAATGAACTGTAATGGCTTTCTTGACCAACATCAATGCCCAGCCATAAAAATGTGTCCGTATATACACTGATCAGACATAATATTAAAACCACCTCCTTGTTTTTACACTTACTGTCTATTTTATCAGCTTCACTTACCATATAGAAGCACTTTATAGTTCTACAATTACTGACTGTAGTAACCATCTGTTTACCTACATACTTTTTTAGCCTGGTTTCACCCTGTTCTTCAATGGTCAGGACCCCCACAGGACCACCACAGAGTAGGTATTATTTAGGTAGTGGTGGTGGTGTGTTAGCATGTGTTGTGCTGGTATGAGTGGATCAGACACAGCAGTGCTGCTGGAGTTTTTAAATACTGTGTCCACACAATGTCCACTCTATTAAACACTCCTACCTAGTTGATCCACCTTGTAGATGTAAAATCAGAGAATATGCTCATCTATTGCTGCTGTTTGAGTTGGTCATCTTCTAGACCTTAATCACTGGTCAGAGGACGCTGCCCATGGGGTGCTGTTGGCTGGATATTTTTGGTTGGTGGACTATTCTCAGTCCAGCAGTGACAGTGAGGTGTTTAAATACTCTGTTTGAAAAAAATTGCTGTTTGTTATCCACTCATACCAGCACAACACACACTAACACACCACCACCATGTTAGTGTCACTGCAGTGCTAAGAATAATCCATCACGCAAATAATACCTACTCTGTAGTGGTCCTGTGGGGGTCCTGACCATTGAAGAACAGCATGAAAGGGGGCTAAAAAGCAATGTAGAAAAATTGTAGAACTACAAAGTGCTTCTATATGGTAAGTGGAGCAGATAAAATGGACAGTGAGTGTAGAAACAAGGAGGTGGTTTTAATGTTATGGCTGATCAGTGCATATATACCCTTTTCTGAAAAAGGGGTTTGTAAATAACATCCAGGGACACTTTCTTTGTATTGTTCTCTGTATGAATCTCTGTATGGCTTTTACGATTTTGCAAATCACTTAAAATTACAAAATATAGAATAAGTGATGTAATTACCTATATAGTTTGAGCGTGATTGTTCCATACATTGTAGCAAAGCCGAGCATGCGTACCCATCTCAGCAGGATACAGCGAAACACACTGGGCTGGAAGTACAGAACCACCACCTGCAGAAAAAAGGAAAAACATTTACAGTATTTCTTATTAAAACATATCAAAAATACATGTTATAGACATACAGAATATCTATAAAATCTTCTCACGGGGTGGTGCCTTGTCGAGTTGAGAAGTTTTGTGAGCATTAAGAAGCAGAGAGCTATGCTGCTTGAGGTTTTATCTATTATCAGGGTCTTTCAAGGCAGAAGGTCTAAGTAAAGGTGCCAGACTAAACCTACCACCTATATTGGGGAGTTGAAATGTAGAACAATGTTTGAGGCAGAAAGGTAACAACAGCAGTGACTGCATGGAAAAGGGCAATGATAAACACTTTCAGTACTTAACCAGGAAACCTAAATAGATATTAAAAACAGAGTGACTGGGACAGGTCGGTAGGTACTTAACTGCTACTGAGAAACAGCTAAGGATTCCTCTGATTACGGCTTGAGGGTACGAGGCAGCAAGGTCAAAGTTCTCTGGATGCCTTGCTGCTGATGTTAACAAGTGATAAAAGATAAATGAAAGTTGGAAAAACTAAATTATTATTAAAAGATAAAATGTTCGAAGTATGAATCATGGCAAACTGGAAGTTGTGAAAATGTAGATGGATAATCTACACAAAAATATTCCTAGCAATCATACGGCAATTAAGTTAGTGTAACTGACTTTTCTGTGGTGTAGTGTGCTGACAAAGTTTGATGTATGTGTTTATGTATCAAGTGCATTTTGTCCATTTGGGGATTCTATAATCAACAGAGAAGTGTGCTTCTCTACACACATGATCGTGATCCTTTCTGTGCTGCGATAGTTTGTGTACAGTTTATTTCTTTATTTATAAACACAACAAACTCTAAAGATGCTCAGTTACACTAGAAATCAGTTAGACAAAATGTTCAAGATGTCGAAGTGTAAAGCAGCTAAAACACTCAGGTAACTGAGTTTGGAAAACTCCCAACCAATTCTGTAGACGCAGAGAATGGTGTGTCAAAACACGGACGAGAATATTCGGCTTTGAGAGGGAGCTATTAAGGTAGGCTGTGCTGTGTATTGTAGATTCCTATTAATTCTATAATTTAATTTATGAGTGTTATATGATGACTGTCGTAAAATGTGGCACTTTTGTTTAAAAAACCGTGAATCTGTGATATTTTTCAAATGTGGTCTGCGAATTCAGTAGGGAAGTACTAGTGGGAAAACACTCAGTACTACTCAGGGCATAAACAAAGAAGAAATGAAGTGGCTTTCATCATTAGCAAAGATATACCAATCATGGCTTATATTACTGTAAATGATCAACTAATGTTGATCGAATCTATCTTTCATTAATAACTTTAAAGTTCAAACTGAAACTGACAAGACAGCAAAGATGAGCAGGCAAAGATTTGTGATGAAAGACAGGAATGCCAAAGTCAGAAATTAGAAGGAGGGAAATACAGCTGGACAACATGACCTTAGAAAGAGGAATGAGGCTGAAGAATGACTAACTTTTGCGGGTACAATGACTTTTTGACATTCTTTGACATTCTTTAAACAACCAAATTAACCGTTTTACACAAGGATATCAACAAATGGAGAACACCAAAACCAAATCGACTACATTCTATCTTTCAAAAGATAAAAAAGCTACATTTTCTGATTGTAGAACAGACTTCAAACTTCTAATGTAAACATCTAAATAAAGTTAAGAATATAACAATCAAACTATGACTTGGCAAACATGTCACCTGGGCATCACCAAATGGCTTAACAAAACCAAATTAACTACATTCTTTGCAGCAAAAGATGGAAAATTAGTTGTATAGACCTGGGGCTGATTGTAGTACAGATTACTAACTAATAATATGCAAGCTCTCAGTAAAGCTGAGAAAAAGACAAACCATTGGGCTTCCAAAATATTAGCTGGTGAACATACCATATGATCAAGGAAAAAAAAAAATCAGGAACCAATCTTAGATGATACAATAAGAGGACATTAAAGAAGAATCAGAGAAAACCTGGGAAAATGAAAAGTAGAAAGAAAATCAAATTGAATGACCAATTCTGTGCTACCATATATCAATGCTTTCTTCACCTACTTTTTAAATTCCATGCGAGCTAATTGTAATGAAATTTCGTTCTGCATACACTTGTGTATAATGAATGACAATAAAGTTTGTCTAAGTCTAAGTCTAAGATTGCAAAAAAAGATAAGAGAGGCCTAAATCAGGAAGAATACTGTTCTTTTAAGAGACCTTATTTGTGAATTCCAGAGAACTGCAAGGACGAACAAGGACCAAGAGTACAACAACAACATCTGTCAAGACATTTAAGATGAAAACAAATGTAGAAACCAAAAACTGTTTTGCAGTAAATACGTGAGATCAGGAATACATTTCAACCCAAAGTGGTTATGCTAAGGGATGTCCATGGACCAAACAATGATCAAGCAATAATGAAAGGAATACAGGGCTTCAGATGCCAAGACACTTTGTTAATGGCAAATTCAAAAACAATCTACAGTGCTTGAGGTTGACATGTGGCCTTGAAATCACTGCCAAAAAAGAAAGCCATGGGAATCAATAACATTGCAACAGAAATATTTTAAGATTCTGAAGAAGAGTCATTTAAAGTGCTAAACAAATGACACCAGCAAACCTGGAAATCAACTAAATGGCCAGCAGATTGGAAAAGGTCAATTTCCAATTTTAAAGAAAGTAGACAAGAAAGAGTGTGCAAACTGTCAAACAATCTTTCCTCTGACATGCCAGTAAAATTATGCTGAAGATTATTCAACACAGATTAGTGACTTATATAGAAAGAGAACTGTCAGAGATGTGCATGCTGAATTTAGAAAAGGCAGAGGAACAAAAGCTATCACAGATGTATGCTGGATTATGGAAAAAGCAAAGTACATCAAGAAGGACGTCAACATGTCCTCAAAAAGATGAGAATACCAAAACATCTCATCATTCTAATGAGAAATCTGTACACTGATCAATGAACCACAGTCATGACAGAAAATGGACAAACATCCACATTTCTAAATGAGATAGGCAGGGCTCCATTCTGTTACTTTTCCTGTTCAACTGTAATATTAGGACTCAGTACTGGCAGAAAAAACATCAATCTTCAACATCAAACATTAACTTTTTATATACAGATGACACAAAACTCAGAAAGGAAACCAGGAAGACATAAAGATCCCTAGAGGAACATTTAAAGAAGAGAGTGAAAGACTGGACTTCAGCTCAATATAAAGAAGACAAATGTCACAATAACATGAAAGACCACTAACTTTACTATTGATGGAGAAGATGTCGAAGTGATGAACAACTTTTGCTTGTTTGGATCAATTGTTAACAGCAAAGCACCCAGCAGTCAGGAAATACATCACAGCCTGGCACTTGGCAGAAAAAAGAATGAAGGAACTGGAATGATTTTTTTCTTTATACAAAGTTCAGAATCATCCAGACTATGGTCTGGTCTGTGGTTCTATATAAAGTTGTGAAGCTGGACAAAAAAGCAAGAAAAACATCAATGCTTTTGAACTTTGGTGGTGTACCTTGAGTGGCAAAGAAGACAAACTAACTGAACTTCTAACTCAAAACCCAGATAACTCTCTTATTTTAGACACAATATGAGAAGAACCAATTTATTGGAAAATACAAGTTAACTTGGAAAAGTTCAGCCAACAACAAAATGGTTGGATACAATTAGAGGAACGTTGAACAAGTCATTGAGTTGGATCCACCACAACCCTAACCAGGATAAAGTAGTGGTAAACAAAAGTACAATGCTCAGATTAAACTAGAATTTAACACATGGGCAAGAATTTAGCTTCTCAAGTTAAGAAAAGGTTGCATGTATGTTCCCAAGAACACCTAACCCACAGTAAAATATACAAGTAACAGCATCATACTGTGAACCTTCTTCTCTTTAAGCAATACTAAAGTATTACACGTTATCAACGGAAACCTTACTTTCTGTGTTGTGATGTAAGAAAAAAACCTTATTTTAACTTTGTCATTTGTATTTTAGGTACAAACTCTAAAGACATTATGTATGAATTTTAAATGGATATATGGTATGCACTAAAAGAATATAAAATAAATACTTGTTTTGTTTAGTTTAATAGTATTTTTAAATATTTTTTTTCTTTCCATACACCCTTATTTTTTTAACATCTTGCTAAGGCATGGCTGCGAAAGAGGAGGGTACGGGTACTGGCCTGGCCTGCCTATAGTCCTGACCTGTCCCCAATAAAGAATGTGTGGAGAATTTTAAAACAAAAAAATCTGACAATGACAACCTGGTGCTGTTGCACCAGTATCCTTGGTGTTGTCCTGGATAACCAGCTGTCTTTCTCTTTTCATGTAGCCAACATGACAGGATTGTGCCGGTTCCTTCTGTACAACATCAAGAAGACTCGTCCATTTCTCTTCATGGAAGCCACTCAGATTCTTGTCCAGTCACTTGTAATCTCATGACTGGACTACTAAAACCCCCTCCTGGCAGGTGCTCCTATGTCCACTATCAAACCCATGCAAATCCTTCAAAACACTGCCACATCACCCCACTGCTGTGTTTTCTTCACTGGCTTCCCGTAGCTGCTCACATTCAGTTTAAAACACTGATGCTTGCCTACAAAGACCAAAAATTGACCAGCCCCAAGCTACCTTCGAGGTCTAATAAAACCCCACTCCATACCAAACAACCTCTGAGCCACTAGTCTCGCTTGCCTTGATCCTCCACTCAGAACTCGAGGAAGACAAGCATCAAGGCTCTTCTTTGTACTTACATCCAAGTGGTGGATTGAACGTCCTCTGTCTGTCCAAACATCTGAGTCTCTCGCCTTCTTTTCATTAAAAACCCACCTCTTTACTAAGCACTTAGGCTGACATGTACTTACTAATGCTCTTATTTATTATAAAAAACAATTTTATAAAAAACATTGCTTTTATAAAAAAACAACTTTGGTTCTAACAGGGTTTCAGCAGATTTGTATTCTTGAACTGTTGTCTACTTAAACTAAAGTAAGGTAATGTTTACTATGGAAGCACTTCTGTAAGTTGTTCTGGATAGGAGCGTCTGCTAAATGCAGAAAATGTAAATGTATATGGAATCCTCTGTGCCAAAACATCAAGTGTTGTGAAAGGCAGTGGCAACATGACATAAGTTGTAAAAGCTTTACCATCCCACCTTTTTTTGGAATGTATTGCAAGCCGAACATGCAGGAATGAACGTATATTAACAAATAAAATGAAGTTGACCAGAGAAAACATGAAATATCCTGGGTTAATAGTGTGAACACCCCTACATTTTATTTGCATTTTTCATACTGTCCTAACTTTTTCTAATTTGGTGCTGTAGTTTACGAATCCATCCATCTATCCATCCATCCAGTGTTAATCCAGCTACACTATATGTTATATTTAGCTGATATGACCTTGCCCAAATTCCAGCAAGTGGTGAGTCATTGCATCACATCACACCTCATATAGTATGCTTTCTTTCTTCTTGTAAACAGATCTGAATCACTCTGTAATGCTCTCTAATTAAAACACAGATTCAGTACTTCCCATTCACTATATCCTTCGACCATTTGACATGAGCTTGTACTTCTTTTTCTGCACTCTGTATATACATATATAACCAAAGGAGTTTATTTTCAGCTGTAATCCTATGAATATATAGTGGTTAAACATTAAAAAGAGATATTTTAAACTGTTTAATAAATGCCTGAACTGCCAATCACAGCAATAAAGGCTTACAAAGAGTCTACCCTATCAGTCTTGTGTGATGGAGTTTATCATCACTTCATTAATGTTGTCATTTAAGCTCCACGAAGAGCAAAGGTGTCACAGACAGAGACACACAGTAGTTGGGTGGAAACAAATACAGAAAGGGAGGAAAACAGATGAGAGAGAATAAGAGTAAGAAGAAAAGCGTGTATGAAAGTCAACACGTCTCAACATAATCAACTTGTCTCAACAATAAATCAGCCACATTATTCATTATTCAGCCTGTGTGTTTTATTTGTATTGCTTGACTAATAATTCAGACTGACTTTCCAATCTGCAGAAGCATTTAGAATCAAGTCTGCAAATAGCCTTGCTTTAGGCAGTATTCATCCTAAAATCTTTTCAGTTATGATGCATGACGTGTATATACAGTATATATATATATATATATATATATATATATATATATACAGTGTATCACAAAAGTGAGTACACCCCTCACATTTCTGCAAATATTTCATTATATCTTTTCATGGGACAACACTATAGACATGAAACTTGGATATAACTTAGAGTAGTCAGTGTACAACTTGTATAGCAGTGTAGATTTACTGTCTTCTGAAAATAACTCAACACACAGCCATTAATGTCTAAATAGCTGGCAACATAAGTGAGTACACCCCACAGTGAACATGTCCAAATTGTGCCCAAAGTGTCAATATTTTGTGTGACCACCATTATTATCCAGCACTGCCTTAACCCTCCTGGGCATGGAATTCACCAGAGCTGCACAGGTTGCTACTGGAATCCTCTTCCACTCCTCCATGATGACATCACGGAGCTGGTGGATGTTAGACACCTTGAACTCCTCCACCTTCCACTTGAGGATGCGCCACAGGTGCTCAATTGGGTTTAGTCCATCACCTTTACCTTCAGCTTCCTCAGCAAGGCAGTTGTCATCTTGGAGGTTGTGTTTGGGGTCGTTATCGTGTTGGAAAACTGCCATGAGGCCCAGTTTTCGAAGGGAGGGGATCATGCTCTGTTTCAGAATGTCACAGTACATGTTGGAATTCATGTTTCCCTCAATGAACCGCAGCTCCCCAGTGCCAGCAACACTCATGCAGCCCAAGACCATGATGCTACCACCACCATGCTTGACTGTAGGCAAGATACAGTTGTCTTGGTACTTCTCACCAGGGCGCCGCCACACATGCTGGACACCATCTGAGCCAAACAAGTTTATCTTGGTCTCGTCAGACCACAGGGCATTCCAGTAATCCATGTTCTTGGACTGCTTGTCTTCAGCAAACTGTTTGCTGGCTTTCTTGTGCGTCAGCTTCCTTCTGGGATGACGACCATGCAGACCGAGTTGATGCAGTGTGCGGCGTATGGTCTGAGCACTGACAGGCTGACCTCCCACGTCTTCAACCTCTGCAGCAATGCTGGCAGCACTCATGTGTCTATTTTTTAAAGCCAACCTCTGGATATGACGCCGAACACGTGGACTCAACTTCTTTGGTCGACCCTGGCGAAGCCTGTTCCGAGTGGAACCTGTCCTGGAAAACTGCTGTATGACCTTGGCCACCATGCTGTAGCTCAGTTTCAGGGTGTTAGCAATCTTCTTATAGCCCAGGCCATCTTTGTGGAGAGCAACAATTCTATTTCTCACATCCTCAGAGAGTTCTTTGCCATGAGGTGCCATGTTGAATATCCAGTGGCCAGTATGAGAGAATTGTACCCAAAACACCAAATTTAACAGCCCTGCTCCCCATTTACACCTGGGACCTTGACACATGACACCAGGGAGGGACAACGACACATTTGAGCACAATTTGGACATGTTCACTGTGGGGTGTACTCACTTATGTTGCCAGCTATTTAGACATTAATGGCTGTGTGTTGAGTTATTTTCAGAAGACAGTAAATCTACACTGCTATACAAGCTGTACACTGACTACTCTAAGTTATATCCAAGTTTCATGTCTATAGTGTTGTCCCATGAAAAGATATAATGAAATATTTGCAGAAATGTGAGGGGTGTACTCACTTTTGTGATACACTGTATATATATACAGTGGGTACGGAAAGTATTCAGACCCATTTAAATTTTTCACTCTTTGTTTCATTGCAGCCAATTGGTAAGATCAAAACAGTTCTTTTTTTTGCTCATTAATGTACACTCTGCACCCCATCTTGACAGAAAAAAAACAGAAATGTAGATATTTTTGCTAATTTATTAAACAAGAAAAACTGAAATATGGTCATAAGTATTCAGACCCTTTGCTGTGACACTCATATTTAACTCACATGCTGTCCATTTTCTTCTGATCCTCCTTGAGATGGTTCTACTCCTTCATTGGAGTCCAGCTGTGTTTAATTAAACTGATTGGACTTCATTAGGAAAGGCACACACCTGTCTATATAAGACCACACAGCTCACAGTGCATGTCAGAGCACATGAGAATCATGAGGTCTAAGGAACTGCCCAAGGAGCTCAGAGACAGAATTGTGGCAAGGCACAGATCTGGCCAAGGTTACAAAAGAATTTCTGCAGCACTCAAGGTTCCTAAGAGCACAGTGGCCTCCATAATCCTTAAATGGAAGAAGTTTGGGACGACCACAACTCTTCCTCGACCTGGCCGTCCAGCCAAACTAAGCAATCGTGGGAGAAGAGCCTTGTTGAGAGAGGTAAAGAAGAACCCCAAGATCACTGTGGCTGAGCTCCAGAGATGCAGTAGGGAGATGGGAGAAAGTTCCACAAAGTCAACTATCACTGCAGCCCTCCAGGGCTTTATGGCAGAGTGTGCCAACGGAAGCCTCTCCTCAGTGCAAGACATATGAAAGCCCGCATACAGTTTGCAAAAAAACACATGAAGGACTCCCAGACTATGAGAAAGAAGATTCTATGGTCTGATGAGATGAAGATTGAACTTTTTGGTGTTAATTCTAAGCGGTATGTGTGGAGAAAACCAGGCACTGCTCATCACCTGCCAAATAAAATCCCAACAGTGAAACATGGTGGTGGCAGCATCATGCTATGGGGGTGTTTTTCAGCTGCAGGGACAGGACGACTGGTTGCAATTGAAGGAAAGATGAATGCGGCCAAGTACAGAGATATCCTGGAGGAAACCTCTTCCAGAGTGCTCTGGACCTCAGACTGGGCCGAAGGTTCACCTTCCAACAAGACAATGACCCTAAGCACACAGCTAAAATAACAAAGCAGTGGCTTCAGAACAACTCTGTGACCATTCTTGACTGGCCCAGCCAGAGCCCTGACCTAAACCCAATTGAGCATCTCTGGAAAGACTTGAAAATGGCTGTCCACCAACGTTCACCATCCAACCTGAGGGAACTGGAGAGGATCTGCAAGGAAGAATGGCAGAGGATCCCCAAATCCAGGT
This sequence comes from Trichomycterus rosablanca, assembly GCF_030014385.1. Taxonomy (NCBI): domain Eukaryota; kingdom Metazoa; phylum Chordata; class Actinopteri; order Siluriformes; family Trichomycteridae; genus Trichomycterus; species Trichomycterus rosablanca. The sequence goes on along the minus strand of NC_085990.1, from coordinate 26,555,974 downwards.
GTGAAAAACTTGTTGCATCATTCCCAAGAAGACTCATGGCTCAAAAGGGTGCCTCTACCCAATACTGAGCAAAGGGTCTGAATACTTATGACCATGTGATATTTCAGTTTTTCTTGTTTAATAAATTAGCAAAAATATCTACATTTCTGTTTTTTTTCTGTCAAGATGGGGTGCAGAGTGTACATTAATGAGCAAAAAAAAGAACTTTTTTGATCTTACCAATTGGCTGCAATGAAACAAAGAGTGAAAAATGTAAAGGGGTCTGAATACTTTCCGTACCCACTGTATATACTGCCTGGCCAAAAAATATTTCGTTGGACCGCCTTTAGCTTTGATTACGGCACGCATTCGCTGTGGCATTGTTTCCACGAGCTTCTGCAATGTCACAACATTTATTTCTGTCCAGAGTTGCATTAATTTTCCCCAAGATCTTGTATTGGAGATTTGGACCACTGCGCAAAGTCTTCTCTTGCACATCCCAAAGATTCTCAATGAGGTTCAGGTCTGGACTCTGTGGTGGCCAATCCATGTGTGAAAATGATGTCTCATGCTCCCTGAACCACTCTTTCACAATTTGAGCCCGATGAATCCTGGCATTGTCATCTTGAAATATGCCCGTGCCATCAGGGAAGAAAAAATCCATTGATGGAATAACCTGGTCATTCAGTATATTCAGGTAGTCAGCTGACCTCATTCTTTGGGCACATAACGTTGCTGAACCTGGACCTGACCAACTGCAGCAACCCCAGATCATAGCACTTCCCCCAACAGGTTTGTATGGGTGCATCACTTCAGCCGCCTCTCTTCTTACCCTGATGCGCCCATCACTCTGGAACAGGGTAAATCTGGACTCATCAGACCACATGACTTTCTTCCATTGCTCCAGAGTCCAAACTTTATGCTCCCTAGCAAATTGAAGCCATTTTTGCACAGCTGTTTAGTCCCAATCCCTTGAGTTCCCTTCGCATTGTGCGTGTGGAAATGCTCTTACTTTCACTATTAAACATATCCCTGAGTTCTACTGTAGTTTTTCTACCATTTGATTTCACCAAACGTTTAAGTGTTCGCCGATCACGATCATTCAAGATTTTTTTTCGACCACATTCCTTCCTCAAAGATGTTTCCCCACTGTCCTTCCACTTTTTAATAATGCGTTGGACAGTTCTTAACCTGATTTTAGTAGTTTCAGCAATCTCCTTAACCTCCTGAGACCCGAGCTTTGATTTTGTCAATGCATTTTTTCTATTCCTTTTGTTTTTAACCTTATTAGTTGGGTGGCACGGTGGCTCAGTGGGTAGCACTGTCGCACACTGTCACAGCAAAGAAGGTCCTGGGTTCGATCCCCAGATGGGGCAGTCCGGGTCCTTTCTCTGTGGAGTTTGCATGTTGTCGTATGAGTTTCCCCCGGGTGCTCTGGTTTCCTCCCACAGTCCAAAGACATGCAAGTGAGGTGAATTGGAGACACTGAATTGTCCATGACTGTGTTTGATATAACCTGAATCTTGTGTAATGAGTAACTACCGTTTCTGTCATGAATGTAACCAAAGTGTAAAACATAATGTTAAAATCTTAATAAAGAATCAAACAAACTTTATTAGTTTTCTAGTACTTTTGCTACCACTAGATGGCAGACAAAAGTGTACACTAATGGGGACAATCGGTCTAAGTTTAGCAGGTCAAGGAATAAGGCATAACAAAGCCAAAATGTAATGTCCGCATATGTGACTGCAGGGTCTCAAGAGGTTAAATGTTTTCTCTGCTTGATGCATGCCAATAATTTGACCCTTCTGAAACAGATTAACATCTTTTCCACAACCACAGGATGTGTCTTTCAACATGGTTGTTTAACAAATGAGAAACTATATATTCTTGGGCTTTTTAAGGGCTCTAAGGTTGTTTATAATAATTTTAAACTGCTTTAAAATTTTGCATCTCAAACAGAAGGAAAATTTGATCTAGTGTTGAACTGAAAAAATGCTGCCTCCTGAATGCAGTATGAATAAACGCAGAATAGCTGGGCTCTACAGGCCTAGAGATGATTCACTCACCATAACCAGTGAAGAAGAGAATGACTGATTACAGGGCATTTTTCTATCCTCTTTTTCATCATTCATTTATTTACATTATCTCATTTTCATCTAGCAGGTGCTTACACAGAGAGCAAACAGCAAAAACAACCACTGTTAAAAGAATTGCACCATCCTGGCAGTGACTGCTGTCAATTTTTTGTGACTATTATAAAACACTGTTTCTTACATTTACTTTTGTTTTATTGCAGACAGTATGAACTCAAGATATTTCATGTTTCGTCTAGTCAACTTCATTTAATTTATTAATAAACATCCATTCCTGCATTTCAGGCCTGCAAAACATTCCAAAAAAAGTTGAGACAGTAAGACATTTACCACTTTGGCACAGAGGACATCAAACACAGAAGTGTTTTGGGTGTTATTTTGTCCAATTCTTCCTGCAAACATGTCTTAAGGTGAGCAATGGTACCTGGTTATTGTGGTCACATTTTTTGTTTTAAAATTCTCTACTCATTCTCTATTGGGGACAGGTCAGGACTGCAGGCAGGCCAGTCCTGTACCTGTAGTGTCCTGCATATTTCCACAGCCATGTCTTTGTAATGTAGGCCATGCCTTTGAAACAATGCATGGTCGTTGTCTGAAAAAAATGTCGCCTTGAAGGCAGCACATGTTGCTCCTAAATCTCAATGTACTTTTCTGCATTAATGCTGCCATCACAAAAGTGATGACAAACCCCATAGCATGACAGACCATGACTTTGACTTGTTGCTGATAATATTCTGGATGGTCCTGTTCATTTTTGGTCTGGAGCACACAGCATCCATTTCTTCCAAAAAAGATCTGGAATACTGATACTTCTTTTTTGCTCAATAAGTGGCATTTGTAAATGTAACTCCATGTTATTGTGCTTGACAAAGGTTTGCCAGTGCAATTCCTTGCCCATGTGGTTATATCAGCTATTAATGAATAACTGTTCTTGATGCAGTGCTGTTGGAGGAATTGAAAATTATTGGTATTTTGCTTTTTTTACCAGTTACTTTTTTACTAGTTACTTATTACTAGCCCTACATTGCCCCCATCCCAACATTTAAAGTCAAGTATATGTAATAAACACTGCATTTTTACATAAATCTTTCATTTTGTCCCAACTTTTTCTGATTTGTAAATTACATGCCATATGGTCTTGGCACAGTCACAAGATCAAACCACCATAGCAACATAGGTATGAGGCTCTCTATTCCCTCTTCCGTCATCACAAGGTCCATGGAGATAGCACTGGCACATAGTGGAGCTTTAGGTTGTATGTAAGTGTATGTGAGAACAAGCGCTATAGTAAATGTGCATGACTAAAACTACTGTGTTTTGACTCCCAGCTCAGTTGTAAAAAAAACATAAATAATGGGACAAATACATTCAGACCGCGCTTTTGATGCACACATTAGTAATATAAATATGCTTTTTTCATCTGTGCAATATATCTAAAATAAGAAATATAATCTATATTAAAGATGCATTATTTCAATGCTCTTTTCACTGGATGTTCCGTTAGATCCATAAACAAACTCCAGCTGTTTCAAAATGCAGCAGCTCAAGTGCTAACCAGAACTAGAAAATTTTATCATTTTAGTACTGTTCTATCATCATCATTTAGCAATGATGGTAAAAGTGAAAATGCTTCCTAAAGTTCTCAGAAACCAAACTATTAAACAACAGTTCAGTATAAAAAATCAGAGCAACACAAACACCTTAAATGGGAGATGCTTCTCTGCAAACTGTACATTACATATTATCTTAAGGAAACTTACAAAGCCAAATTAGAAAAAGTTGGGACAGTATGGAAAATGCAACTGCTAGACATGCCAAAAAAATAAGACAGTAAAGCATTTACCACTTTGTAATGTTATCATTCCTTCTAACAACACATGAAATATGTTGTGGCACCAAGGATACCAGGTGTTTCAGGTATTTTGTCCCATTATTCCTGCAAAAGTCTTATTTGTCCATTTTATAATCACATCATTATTTAGTTTTTTACCTCATTGCTAACACTAAATTGCCCCTGTCCCAACATATTTTGAAATGGGTTGCAGGCCTAAAATGCAGGAATGGATGTACTGTATATTAACAAATAAAATTAAGTTACAAAAATAAAATATCTTGGGTTCATACTGTCTGGGTTGGCACGGTGGCTAAGTGGGTAGCACTGTCGCCTTACAGCAAGAAGATCCTGTGTTCGATCCCCAGGTGGGGCAGTCCGGGTCCTTTCTGTGTGGAGTTTGCATGTTCTCCCCGTATCCACGTGGGTTTCCTCCGGGTGCTCCGGTTTCTTCCCACAGTCCAAAAACATGCAAGTGAGGTGAATTGGAGATACTAAATTGTCCATGACTGTGTTTGATATAACCTTGTGAATGGATGAACCTTGTGTAATGAGTAACTACCGTTCCTGTCATGAATGTAACCAAAGAGTGTAAACATGACGCTAAAATCCTAATAAACAAACAATCATACTGTCTGCTATTAAATGAAATCAAATGTAAGAAACTGCGTTTCTAATATATATACTAGATTATATATTCTTACTGTACTACAATGAGCTTTATTTGAATAGGACAGATACATTCATTTGATCTAGTAATTTCTACTGAGACTATAAAAAGCACAATTGATGCCATCCAAATCCAAACCAGTGCTAAAGGACCCCTCCCATCCACCAGTTTTTATGCATTTTTTCTCATTTAATTACAAGAGGTAATTAAAAACCCCTAAACAATGCTAATATTTCCCAGGCATTTCTGTTTATTGACAATAGCAGAATCATTAACCATAGGGTGAAAAACACAGAGAAATATAAAGTGATGGATAGAGAAGCAAAACAAAATCAGGTAGAGCCAGAAAATATAGCACTGATTCTATTTTTAGACTTAGAAGGCATTGAGCATGAGCAGACAAGAAAAACCTCCTCTCCATTTCTGCTCACTCGCTTACTCTGTTATAGCTGAGCTGGGTGATGGGCTGAGAGTATATCTATTGAATTATAAACATGTACGACATCTTGCCTCTGGTCTCTTTTAATAGTAAGACAGAAAGCTGCTCATTCTGTAGTGACAAGGACTTAGATGCCCTGTTTATACTGTTACTTTATGCATCTTGAGTTTTGGGTTAATTCTGGATAGATATTATCTAATAAAAATGCTAGTTTTAATGCACACAAGAAATACATCTAGCTGCTCAAATCACTTCATAAACTGAGAAATATTTTAGCCAGATGTTTTTGGTATAAAATGTGTCTTCAAAAAACAGGTCAACCACCAAAAAGGAAAACACTTTAATTTTTAGTTTTGATCACAAAGCTTATTTACACAATGTCTTAATTAGAATTAAAACAGGTAACAGCATCAAATAGCTTATCAGCTGCATCAATGCCCTTCACACTGTTTACATATTATATGATTCATAAACTAAATTACAATCTCACAGACAATCTCTCTGTTAACCAATATACACTTCTGGAAAGGACAATATCTGTTATGGCTCCACTTGCGGAGTTTATCTGAAAAGTGAGCTCTTCTGATGCTTTGGCATCAGAGGTAATTCCTGCTGCAACCGTGCTTTACAGACCTTTGCAAGAATACAGTTGTATTCATAAGTTTGGATATACACTGACAAGGCATAACATTATGACCACTGACAGGTGAAGTGAATAACATTGATTATCTCTTCATCACAGCACCTGATAGTGGGTGGGATATATTAGGCAGCAAGTGAACATTTTATTCTCAAAGCTGATGTGTTAGAAGCAGGAAAAATTTGAGTTTGACAAGGGCCAAATTGTGTTGGCTAGACGACTGGGTCAGAGCATCTCCAAAACTGCAGCTCTTGTGGGGTGTTCCCTGTCTGCAGTGGTCAGTATCTATCAAAAGTGGTCCAAGGAAGGAACAGAGGTAAACCAGCGACAGGGTCATGGGCGGCCAAGGCTCATCGATGCACATGGGGAGCGAAGGCTGACCCGTGTGGTCCGATCCAACAGACGAACTACTGTAGCTCAAATTGCTGAAGAAGTTAATGCTGGTTCTGATAGAAAGGTGGCAGAATACACAGTGCATCACAGTTTGTTGCGGATGGCGCTGCATAGCCGCAGACCAGTCAGGGTGCCCATGCTGACCCCTGTCCAACGCTAAAAGTGCCAACAAGCTGCCACAAAGCAAAAATGGTTCAGGAATGGTTTGAGGAGCACAACAACGAGTTTGAGGTGTTGACTTGGCCTCCAAATTCAGGATTTAAAGGATCTGCTGCTAACATCTTCGTGCCAGATACCACAGCAGACCTTCAGGGGTCTAGTGAAGTCCATGCCTCGACGGGTCAGGGCTGTTTTGGCAGCAAAAGGGGGATCAAAAGTTATGCCTGATTGGTGTATATACACAGTTGCAATGCATTAGAGCTTTCTTTGTGTCAGTGAAACATCTCAACATCTGCAATGAAGCTTTACTTCATTGTTTTGATGGTCCTCATGGTCCTCGTCTTCTTCTTTGACCAAAAGTCTGTGAAGCACATCTGATGCCAAAGCTCACTTTTCGGATAACTCCTTAAATGAAGCCAGAACATAAAGTGACTTTTACAGAGGTGTCCATTGGTGCGCAATGAGAACTCATATTCAGACCCAAATATTCTGTTTGCTAAGAGACTGCAGCAGGTCAGCAAATCTTGCTGGAGTTTTTATAGGCTGGCTGAGCTGCACCTGAATGTTTTTTTAGCAATGTTTAAAAATGATAATGTTTAAAAACTATTTTACATCCGACTGCCACAGCATCGGCAACAGACCTTCATTAACAGTCAGCTGGAGGGTGAGCAACACATGGCAGACCCCAGGTCTGAAGCATATCATCGAACACACCTGCTATGGTTTGGCTAGTGTGCAAACCCTGAAACTGCTTTGGATGTAGAAGGACACTCTGTGGAGTAAAATCCACTGAACAGTTAAACTGATAAGAGACATTGGGCTGACACTGCTAGTCCAAATATAAGTGTTGTAGCTGAATGCTGAACTGCCCTGCAACAAAATACTGATTTGCTTTTTCACAATGTCGTGCAGCGTTGGTGGTGCTTGGAATCTCGTACAAGCTGATAAGACAAAAAAAATCCCAGATTACCCACAACCAGCAATGACTGATTATTTTTCTCCATTTTTTACAGACTGTGGGTAGTCTCTGGGCATTTTCTCTTGGTTTTCCAACTTACTGCAAAAATGGTTGTTGTTGTTTCCCGCTGCTAGCAGCATTAACAAAGGCTGTGAACTCTGTGCTGTGTATGTTCTTCAGATGTTTTATTTAACTGATTAAATAAAATGAGCTATTTTAACTAATCCTCTTGAGATTTTAGCATAGTGAAGTTTGCAATATGTTTCCAGACTGCTGTTATTGCTCCCTCTCCACCTACCTGCTCAACATTACATTGCTGTTAAGTGTTATCAGGTGCCATTGTATCAGAATAATACTACAAGTATAAGTCAATGGCTTGCCTAGTGATCTAGTGTTGGCTCAGGAACCCCAGCTCACTAGCCAATTTTGGAAGGCCTTCTGCATCCTCAACTCTATGTCCTCTTCAAGCCATCTGCTCTAGGCAAAATATGCCCACAACACTTAATGGCACTCCTTCGTTGGCATGTTATCTTTTGAGTGCCAGTTTGGGTATAGTCCTCCCATGTTCCCTGAACACAAGGCAGACCTTGTCATCCCATCGGTCCAGCCTTTGTCCAAAGCTGCAAGAGAGTCAGGTGTTTGATTTCTCATACAGTTTCATTTCTTGCACATTTCTTCAGTTCTAAATGCACTGCAAATCCTAGCTGTCTTTTCCCTTTACTCAACAGAGCCTTCTTTCTTGGCACTTAGTCATAAAGGTCTATTTTTTTATTTATTAGGATTTTAATGTTTGGCACACTTTGGTTGTATTCATGACAGAACAGGTAGTTACTTGTTACACAAGATTAATTAGTTTACAAATGTAAGGTAAAACACAGGCATGGACAATTTTATATCTTCAATTCACCTCATCTGCATTTCTTTGGACTGTGGGCGGAAACCAGAGTACTCGGAGGAAACCCACACAGACACTGGGAGAACATGCAAACTCCACACAGAAAGGACCCGAACATAAAGGCCTAAGGTTAGTGCTACAGAGACCACCAAACATGTTCTCCTATCTATGCACAGGACATTTAAAGCTGAACTGCTGGGTTCTTTCTTACCTCCCTGACCAAGGCCAGACAGCCAAATTTAGGAAGGTTCCTTGGACTTTATAGCTGGTCTAAATACTATTGTGAATACGAGATTTAAGTTTTTAGTTTATTTTTGGAAAAACTCTAAACATGTTGCACTCAATAACTAATAATTATCACAATTTGTCAGTCCAAAATGTAATTTACTACACAAAGTCAAGGGGTCTGAATACTTACTGAGAGCACTGTATACAGTAAGGGAATCAACACTCTCTGTATACTAGTAAGAAAGTAGATTATGAGATACAGTAATAATGTCATTACTTTTGTTAACCAAACTATAAAAATAGTTACATCACTATAATAAAACAATGTATTATTTACAAACTTCAAATACAGAAATTCAGAATAGTACGCAAGGTACTAATTTAAGTTGTATTTGGCTTTTTAAAAATAAATGGTATAAAAACAAGATATTCAGAGTTTAATCATGTTGCCTTTTTTAAATGTACACTCATTCAAAGCCACAGCCTTAAATTGTCAACTTGTGTCAGTGGGGGGCAGGACATTTAGTGGGGGCTCCCAACCACTGAAACTCATCACTGGAATTATAATCATTACCACATTACATTTTAGAACACAAATAACATCATATTAGGCCATACTTTAGACTACTAATTACAGTATCATCTAATTATATCATACTGTAGAATATATTGTAACCCTGATAAGATTCCTTAGTTTAAAATATAGAATTATTACCACAATCACATACAAAAATAGTCATAATTACATTACCAAACCATTCAGACTGTGTTTTACTATGGCACTCCAATACACCGAGATGTAACACTATAAAATAACAACTAGCATTAAAATGAACTGTAGACTATTCAACTACTATAATTACACTGTCTAAAGTAAAGTATGGGGTAATTACTGTAATTACAGAAGACATCAATCATAGACACATTACCAAACAATTCAGACTGAGATCATTTTAGTCATCACATTAACCCAGAATTTAGATCTTATCAACTATCATTAAATGGCATTATAATGTAGCATCATACTGTAGCATCATACTGTAGACTATAAATTATTATAATTACATTGTTGATTAATTTAAACTGTAGAATTATTGCTATAATCACAGAAGACAATAATCACAATCACATTATAAAAAACAATTCATTCTGATATAAATGTGATCATCATATTATCTTCTGATTTAATCCATGAGATTAAATTAGGCATGAGCTAAATAAGAGAAATAGCTACTGTCTCTTACTGTCTTTTGGCAGCAATCCAGACTGGAAGTAAACACACATAAAGTTCATTATAACTGCAGTGTTTTTCCTTCCTACATTAAAAAAATCTAAGCTAGCTCACAGTTTCATTGAGCATAAATCCATTTTAACAGCAAATGAACTGAAATATGCAAACTTGAGTCAGTAAAAGAATGTGATACTTACAGGAAAGAAGAGGAGTAGTGCTCCAAACAGGATGGTCTCCAGCAGAACCAGACCTGAGGCCCTGATACTCTGAAAGAGAAAGACAGCAATCTGTGGGTGCATTTACATGCAGAGAATAATCGAATAAAAGCAGCTAATCAAATGTTGACAATATTGTGATTATAAAATTTACAAGCACTTTAGTAATTAGCTAACGTGACACATGACCTAGGAATCTGATTTTGCAGGATGCCCTTCATGATAAGACCTTCCTATTTAACCAGGCTCAGGACCGGTGCACTAATGTGTCCCACCAGAATGACTAGGTTTATGTTAGGCCATCTCCTTCTGTAATTGCTGTTACCAGCAGTGTGGCTTTATCGCACAACACAAGCTCACTTGTCATTAATATTCTAACATGCATTACATAAACACAATTCTTTTATTTTTTAGGAACTCTGTCAAAAAACAGCCTGAGGCATGCAAGTGGGATTCCTGCACATGCACAGTTATTAAAATATGATCCAAGAATCCAAGAATATAGGTTACTGTTCTAAAATCCAGATGGTTTACTTAGAGTTTTATATAGTGAGAACTGAACATACTCAGAATTTAGTCATCAGATTATGCAGTTTACATGACCATTTACACCGATCAGGCATAACATTACGACCACCCTCCTCCTCCTTTTGCTGCCAAAACAGCCCTGACCCATCGAGGCATGGACTCCACTAGACCCTTGAAGGTGTGCTCTGGTATCTGGCACCAAGATGTTAGCACCCGACCTTTTAACACCTGTAAGTTGCCAGGTGGAGCCTCCATGGATATGACTTGTTTGTCCAGCACATCCCACAGATGCTCAACTGGATTGAGATCTGGGGAATTTGGAGGCCAAATCAACACCTCAAACTCGTTGTTGCGCTCCTCAAACCACTCCTGAATCATTTATGCTTTGTGGCAGGGCGCATTATCCTGCTGAAAGAGGCCACAGCCATCAGGGTATACCGTTTCCATGAAGGGTGTACATGGTCTGCAGCAATGCTAAAGTAACATCCATATTAATGGCAGGACCCAAGGTTTCCCAGCAGAACATTGCCCAAGGCATCACACTGCCTCCGACGGCTTGCCTTCTTCCCATAGTGCATCCTGGTGCCATGTGTTCCCCAGGTAAGCAACACACACACACACGGCCATCCATGTGATGTAAAAGAAAACATGATTCATCAGACCAGGCCACCTTCTTCCATTGCTCTGTGGTCCAGTTCCAATGCTCATGTGCCCATTGTTGACGCTTTTGGTGGTGGACAGGGGTCAGCATGGGCACCCTGACTGGTCTGCGGCTATGCAGCCCCATACGTAACAAACTGTGATGCACTGTGTATTCTGACACCTTTCTATCAGAACCAGCAGTAACTTCTTCAGCAATTTGAGCTACAGTAGCTCGTCTGTTGGATCGGACCACACAAGCCAGCCTTCACTCCCCACGTGCATCAATGAGCCTCAGCCACCCATGACCCTGTCGCCGGTTTACCACTGTTCCTTTCTTGGACCACTTTTGATAGATACTGACCACTGCAGACAGGGAACACCCCACAAGAGCTGCAGTTTTGTTTTGGAGATGCTCTTACCAGTCGTCCAGCCATCACAATTTGGCCCTTGTCAAACTCGCTCAAATCCTTATGCTTGCCCATTTTTCCTGCTTCTAACACATCAGCTTTAAGGATAAAATGTTCACCTGCTGCCTAATATATCCCACCCACTAACAGGTGCCGTGATGAAGAGATAATCAGTGTTATTCACTTCACCTGTCAGTGCTCATAATGTTATGCCTCGTCGGTGTATGTAATCATTCATTCGTTTCAGTTATTTTTACCTTAGCTTTCCTGGTAAGGCTCGTGTTGGGTCCAGTTAGCTAGCAAAATTTACCGATGTGCCACCCATGTGCCTATAGGTAAACTGTTATATCATCTTTAATAATAAAAAATTGTTAAAATCTAAATAACCTAAATGCTCTCTAAAAGAAATGCTTTATACACATTAAAACTACTGTTGTTTTTATTGGTCTAATTTTTAACTATGACTTTGCTTCATAATAGCCAAGCAGCTTTAAAAAAAGCTTTTTGTTTGACTTCTAATGCACTCCAAATAAATGACTTCTATGTCCCACAGGCTAATGCTAAAGCCTGTTCTATGAATGAATTGCGGTACATTTTCATTTGAGAGCTTCTAAATAATATGTTTAAGCAAAAGCAACTTCAGGATACACACTGCTGAACATGAATAGTGTTCCTTGTCGCTCAGCTGCTTTTCACAAGAAACTAGCACCAAAAATAACCACAGCTTACTCAGTTCATGTTTATGGAATATTTTAATGAAAAGAGCTCTTTATGTAGCACTTAATCTGTGCAACAATAATGAAGGTAGATTTTTTACCCTTGAAAAAGGGAAATGAGTAATCCTTTTATCAGTAACTGGTGCTGAAGACCTGCCAGCCATTCTACAATCAAAGCACCAAAAACAAGCTTGAAGCGCTGACTAAAATAGAAGTAAAACGTTCAATCTGAAATCTGTCTGCTTCAGTTAGGCTTCATTTTGCTGCTGAATAGATCTTCTACCAACCCACTACAAGTTCTGACTAAATTAGAATGCTGAAGCTGCCAAAATGTTCATCACTTGTCAAATGACAGTCTAAAGGGAAATGTGAGGATTAACCTTGTAAATACTACACACCTTTCAGCTGGTCCAAAATAAATAAGATTTTTATAAAAGATACCTGGTACCTTTTAAAACTTTAAGCTTTTCTTGTAGTAAGAGAGTGCAGATATTAGACTGCCCTGTTTGAAACCAGAAATGTCTACTATTAAAAATGTGAGCAGCATTATGAAGAACAATACCCCGATAAGAGGCATAACATTATGACCACCTTCCTAATATTGTATTGGTCCCCCTTTTGCTGTCAAAACAGCCCTGTCCTGTCGAGGCATGGAGATCCTTTAAGTCCTGTAAGTTGTGAGGTGGGGCCTCCATGGATCGGAATTGTTTGTCCAGCACATCCCACAGATGCTCGATTGGATTGAGATTTGGGGAATTCGGAGGCCAAGTCAACACTTCAACTCATTGTGCTCCTCAAACCATTCCTGAACCATTTTTGCTTTGTGGCAGGGCACATTATCCTGCTGAAAGAGGCCACAGCTATCAGGGTATACCGTTTCCATGAAAGGGTGTACATGGTCTGCAACAATGCTAAAGTAACATCCACATGGATGGCAGGACCCAAGGTTTCCCAGCGAAACATTGCCCAAGGCATCACACTGCCTCCACCAGCTTGCCATCCATTCTTCCCATTATGCATCCTGGTGCCATGTGTTCCCCAGGTAAGCAACACACACGCACCCTGCCATCCACCTGAAGTAAAAGAAAAACCTTCTTCCATTGCTCCGTGGTCCAGTTCCACTTATTGGCACTTTTGGTGGTGGACAGGGGTCAGCATGGGCACCCTGACTGGTCTGCGGCTATGCAGCCCCATACGCAACAAACTGTGATGCACTGTGTATTCTGACACCTTTCTATCAGAACCAGCATTAACTTCTTCAGCAATTTGAGCTACAGTAGCTCGTCTGTTGGCTCGGACCACACAGGCCAGCCTTCGCTCCCCACGTGCATCAGTGTGCCTTGGCTGCCCATGACCCTGTCGCTGGTTTACCACTGTTCCTTCCTTGGACCACTTTTGATAGATACTGACCACTGCAGACAGGGAACACCCCACAAGAGCTGCAGTTTTAGAGATACTCTGACCCAGTCATCTAGCATCACAATTTCACCCTCAAACTTGCTCAAATCCTTACACTTGTCCATTTTTCTAACACATCAGCCGTGATGACCTGTCAGTGGTCATAATGTTATGCCAAGTCGGTGTATATGACAACAGAAACCCCAAACACTTGAACAGCTGAAGTGTTATAATTAAGCAGGAATGAAATATTAATGCCTCTGTCTTAACTTTTTTGCAATGTGTTGCAGTTATTAAGTATAGAATAGAATATAGAAGGTTAATTATTTTAAATGCAATTTTAATTTTTTACCACTGATTTATCAAGGTTCAGGTTGCGGTGGTTCCAGTTTACCCAAAATCACTGGGCAAAATTTAGTGCCAAATCCCAAAGAGAATGGCAATCTCTGGCTATGAGCACCACTGGGGATACAAACCCTGGATCCCAGCTGTAGTGGGTTAGAGTAATTCACTGCTGCGCCACCTGAGAGCCGGGTTAGACATACCATTCCAAAATCATGGGTATTATTATAAAATATTTAATTTAACTATCAGTCTGGCAAGGCTTTTTATGAGATTTTGGAGTTCCTAAAACCAAACTTATCAAACCACATTTTTAAGGACTATTTTTATGCTTTGTCTTGATGGAGCCGGAAATGGCCTTTCTCAAAGTGTTGCCATACTTTTGTCCATATAGTGCTGCTTATGCCAAGTTCACACTACATGATTTTTGCCCTGATTTTCGCTCAGCGACTGGTCGACTGCCGGCTCGGGAGCAACTCGGCATTCGCTCAGCGATCGAAACTCGGCTCTAAATCGCTATGTGTGAACTACTCAACAACCGAAGTTATATATCTAGCTTGTTAAATATCTGGATCTGAGTTGCCCGACTGGCAATGAGTGCTATGTCGAACAGCCAATGAGAACACAAGATATGGTGTGAGGGGAAACGCAGGGGAGGAGTTGTAAAAAGGTGGGACAGGGGCATAATATAGTTTATATCAGAATACATCGGCACAGACACAAGTTTTACAGTATTTCTGACCTTATTGTTCTCTACAAAACATAACACCAACGTTGCATTGCAAAAAATATTTATTAACCTCCAACTCACTATAGAACAATCCATGTTGGTCGCATTGCCAAATCCACTTAGATTTATTTATTTTTTCTCCTTGATTTTACGCTGCACATCAGCGCACAAACTTTGATCGCTCGCATTTTTGGACATGGTTTCATTAAACCTTTTGTCACTTCTTGCGTTTGTTTTCGTGACAAAACATAGTTTGGGAGACCAGAGAAGCTCGCCTGTGATTCCAGTTGGTGATAGATCGTGTAGTGTAAAACCCCCTATTGCCGATCAGTCGTGTAGTGTGAAAGCCACACCGACTCCCGATTACAAGAGATCCAATTGTGTAGTGTGAACTGTACAGCGACCTGACGGCTTGGAAAATTGTGCAGTGTGAACTTGGCATTACCTCAAAATATTTCCTTTAACTTTTCTTTCTCAAATTTGTATCCTTAGATCTGTTTTATACACAAAGGTTAAATAAAGGTCAGTCAAAATCAAAAACTTTGAGGTGGGTCTCGTCTTACTATGAAGGCATTGGATGGAGTCCCGCATCTACGAGATTTAGAAGAGATCAAGCCAGTTTAGCCCAGCATTACCAGGGTAGAACAATACTGTGGCTAAAGAACCACAAAGTAAAAAGGAGTAAAATGAACAAATACTGTATGTATACAAAATGCCCAAAGGTCTAAAGTAATAAAAGAAAATCAAACTGTGATCCACAGCCCAAGCAGAGAAAGAGAGGACAGGAAAAGGCAAGAGACAAGACTGAGAACAGGTTGTGTCAGCTATTCAGTTCAACAGCATGTGACAACCCAAGTTCTCGAAATAAAAGAGAATGCACTGAATTCTGTATAAACCAGCAGCAGCTATAAAAAGGGCAAAAGAGGGAGCAGAGCAGTCACTACACCAAATCACAAGGCTTGCATCCAGCATGGACTTATATGTAGGGTCCATTAATAGGGTCACCATAACGGTGTAAATGTCAGAGCTAAAAGATGCAGGAAAGCCTGATGAGTTCCCTGGAGAGAAGATAAAGAGTGCCAACATAGGCTCAGAAAAGCTATCGTGGACCAAGCCCGGCATCATAGCCACAGAGATAAGTGCAGAAACCACTGAGGATTGGTGACTATATACAGAATCCTTCAACTGCAGCAAATGAATGCTTAATGAGGTGCAGAGGCTACTGATTAAATGAACTAGCCCTGTCAGTCATGTGTGCCTCCATGCACCACTGACTACTGTTAGTGTCTTGCCAGGTGGGCATGCTCCAATAGAGCAGAGTAGTTGTCAACTGATTTTTTTCAATTGGCATATAAGTCTTATCTGTGTTTTTTACACTGTTTACTTGTACTGACAACGGTACCTTTTTGAAAGGGATGGAATTTCTTAATAAATCTATTCCTTTGTCCCCAAACTTGTATTTCTTATTTAAAACTTTGACATGTGAATTTGCCAGCTACACCTTTACAGCAGCCAGCCATGAGTTCTTGCAGAAAGTATGTATGAAAAACCACACACCTCTGCCTATACTTTTCTGCCGCTAGTGCCAGCTTCATCAAACAGCAGGTACTCAAACTTTGGAGCTCAAAATCTCTGCGTTGATAGATTTTTGATAGCAGTTTTTAAATAATTGTCAGTGATTAGCTAATCACAGTTAGTCTGTGGCGCCAGTTTTTGTCGTGTCTGATGGAGTGATGGTCAAATGGAGTTTCTTTCCACTGCAGCTGTGATATGTGATACCAGTCTCTAAGACTGGTCTGGGCACTGGCACTAATGGGGGGTTCACATGGAGTATAGTGGCCATATGACCTGGTGTGGGAACCCACCAGCACCAGTTAGTAATTGTGGTCGAGAACTACGTGCATTAGAAGGGAAGCACTTATGGTCTGCAGCTCTGTTTGGCCAGAAAAAGGGTGTTGTAAGTACACTGGATCTACAAAGGGTAAACTGGAAACAACTAGATTTGGTGAAGAAAAGGAAGAAAATGCTACAAAATAAATAAATATATAAATAACATGGTGTTCTGTGATTAGCCCACCCATGCTGACTGCTGACATAAGGGTTTGTATCTTAGTGGTGCTACTGGATGTCTACACAGACATGATTGGCTATGTCTATGGGTAGTGTTAGGGTGTCTGCGGCGTCTGATGAACTTACCACCTCTTCTCAGCGTCGCAGACGTTACAGAACTAAGAACAGCGTGGTCTCTAATAGGAGGTCCGCTGATTAGTGCGTACGACCGGCACCTGCGCGCTCACTACTTAAGTGGGCGTCGCCAGGTTGCCGGCGTCGCACCTTTTGTTTTGTAACCGGCTTTTGACTGCATCGTACCAGTCTTTTCTTTCATAGGGCTTAGTGGGTTCCCCTGGCGCTGTACAGCGGTAGGGTGTGTAAGTCGAAAGACTGAGGTAAATAGGTCTAGACTTTTGTATTTTTAAGCTGGTGCGATTTCGTGCAGTCCTCGCGCTGCAGTTCTTTTGAGCCGTGTTTGTGTCTGGTTAGCTGGTTAGCTGCTGGCTAATGCTAGCGCCGCTGTTTGCACACTGCTGTGCTTAATAGCGCTTCCGGATCTCCGGCTTTTCACGGCGCGATTGGCTCTTTGGTACGGAGCCGCGTCTGTACCGGAGCGACCCGGGTTCGCGTCTGTACCGGAGCGACCCGGGTTCGCGTCCGGAGTCCGCAATTTAGCTTTGCGGTTTTTTTTGTAAGCGGCCCCTTCCCAGCTCCTCGTTGGTGACAGTGCCGTCCGGGATTTCCCGGAACCTTGTTTTTCCCCCTTCTAACGTGTCTCGCCACTCTCGTGGGTTTTTTCCCAGAGATACGTAGCGTTTGGCGCTCCTCATAAGCGCTTGTTCGCTTCCTCCCTTCAGCCTCGCCATAGCGAGGTGTTACGGTCTATGACCGGCGAGCCAGCGACCGGGGTTCGCGGCTCGCATTTCGGGTTTCGTCTTTTGTTTTTCTCTGTTGTTTCTCTTTTAGAGCCAAGACGTCTTCGGCAGCGTTCGGGGTTCCCGAATTGTTTTTTGTTGACTGTTTAACATCTTTTGTGGTTTATTATCATTTCAGTTAATAAAGTACTTTCTGGTTATCCGCATTTTGGGTCCTCCCTCTCTGCTCATCATAACAGAAAGGTGCGACCAAGATGGACCCAGCGGAAACCCCACCCATGGTGGACGCCCTCCGTCACCAGGGGGTCGCACTGGGCAGGCACGAACTGGCCTTGTCCGAGTTGACACAGCGGGTGGCCGACATCGCCCAGCTGCTGTCGATCCTGGCGGCCGGTTCGGGTTCTCCCAGCCCCCCTCCCGTTCCAACACCTCCTCTAGCTCCCCCTGTAGTAGTTGAAACCTCCATTCCGCCCCCCGAGCGTTTTTCAGGGGAGGCGAAGAAATGTCGAGGCTTCCTCCTACAATGCTCCCTCACGTTCGAGCTACAGCCGTCCCGCTTCCCCTCCGAGCGCTCCAAGGTAGCATTTATAATATCTCTGCTTACCGGTAAAGCCTTGGAGTGGGCTACTGCCTTATGGGAACAAAACGCCCCTGAGTGTGCTTCTGAGGCTGCCTTCAGGGAAGCCCTGAAGGACACCTTTTTTCACCCCACCGGGGGAAGGGAGGCGGGTCCGCGATTGCTCGAACTGTCCCAGGGGGGGCGCTCGGTCGCCGAATACGTTATCGAGTTTCGCACTCTGGCGGCTGAGTGCGGTTGGGACGAGGGGGCATTAGTCGCTATTTTTCACCGCGGGCTAGGAGACAGAATTAAAGACGAGCTGGCTACTCGAGAACTCCCCACTTCTCTCAAAGCCTTCTATCTCCTGGCATCCTCGATCGACACTCGACTCCGACAACGTACCCGGGAGCGAGGGTTCCACCAACCCTTTTTTCGGCCGCAAGGTCAGCCCCGGGCCGTTTCGGCAGATCAGGACCCGGAACCCATGCAACTTGGGTCTACCCGGGGGGCCGCCCAGCGTCCATCCGACCCCACCACGAGAGCTCGCCCTCGTTTAAACGAGTAGGCCGCTCTCGTGGTAGGGAGTCGAGGGCGAGCCACGTCACCATCCCTGGGCTAGGACTTTTTCTCAGCGCATCATTGCGCTGGGAATCCGGGTCCACCGATCTCAAAGTCTGTGTCGATTCAGGCGCGGTGGAAAATTTCATTGACCACAACCTGGTACACGGGTTGGGGATTGAGCTCCAGCCATTACGAGTCCCCATTGCGGTTCACGCCGTGGACGACCGAGCGGTGGCCGGGAGTCCAATCACGCATCAAACGTGTCCTCTCACGATGCGTTTGGGGACTCATGAGGAACGGGTCACCTTTTTAGTGACCCAGGTTCCTCAGCTCCTAGTGGTACTGGGGCACTCATGGCTGAAGAAGCACAACCCCCAAATCGATTGGCAAACCGGGTCAATCTTTGCTTGGGGAACGCGGTGCCAAGATGCTTGCCTGTTGCCAGCGAGCATGTCATCGGCCCCATCATCGTCCATAGAGACGACCCCTGATTTGACTCGGGTGCCTCCCGTGTACCATGACCTACAGGAGGTATTCAGTAAGTCCCGGGCGCGGGATTTGCCCCCACACAGACCTTTTGATTGCGCCATTAACCTGCTTTCTGGCACCTCTCCTCCTAGAGGGCGCCTCTTCTCCCTGTCGGGACCGGAGAGGATCGCCATGGAGGAGTATGTCAAGGAGGCACTCGATCAGGGGTTCATCCGACCTTCATCCTCCCCAGCTGGGGCGGGATTCTTCTTTGTGGGAAAGAAGGATGGGACCTTGCGCCCCTGCATCGATTATCGAGGTCTGAACGCATTAACGGTTAAGGATCGTTATCCGCTGCCGCTGATGGCCACAGCTTTTGAAGCTCTTCAGCGGGCTTCCATTTTTACGAAGCTGGATCTACGCAGCGCCTATAACTTGATCCGTATCCGGCGAGGGGATGAATGGAAGACTGCGTTCATTACGCCCACGGGGCACTATGAATATCTGGTGATGCCCTTTGGGTTAATGAATGCCCCCGCGGTCTTCCAACGCTTTATCAATGAGGCCTTGCGACAGGCCCTTTTGGCTTCTCAGCGCTCCATGAAGCGCAATGCCGACCGCAGGCGACAGCCGGCTCTGACGTTCCGGCCGGGCCAACGTGTCCTCCTGTCGACGAGGGACCTCCCCGTCAAAGGTACCACTCACAAGCTGGCACCGAGGTACATTGGTCCGTTCAAGGTAGTTAGACGGATTAACCCGGTGACATATAGGTTGGAGCTGCCTCCCAGGATGAAGGCGCATCCAACCTTTCATGTCTCCCAACTTCGCCCTTTCGCGAGCGGGGGAGCCTTACCCCCCCCACAACCTCCCGCCCCTCGTATCATCCAGGGTGCCCCTGCATTTACGGTTCGCCGCCTCCTGGATAGCAGGAGAGTGCAGGGCAGCACCCAATACCTGGTGGATTGGGAAGGTTACGGCCCCGAGGAACGTTCGTGGGTACCGGCTCGGCGTATCCTGGACCCCGAACTGATCCGAGAATACCGAAGGAACCGGTCTGTGGGTCTTGGGACCTCGGGAGCTGTCCCTAGAGGGGGGGGTCCTGTTAGGGTGTCTGCGGCGTCTGATGAACTTACCACCTCTTCTCAGCGTCGCAGACGTTACAGAACTAAGAACAGCGTGGTCTCTAATAGGAGGTCCGCTGATTAGTGCGTACGACCGGCACCTGCGCGCTCACTACTTAAGTGGGCGTCGCCAGGTTGCCGGCGTCGCACCTTTTGTTTTGTAACCGGCTTTTGACTGCATCGTACCAGTCTTTTCTTTCATAGGGCTTAGTGGGTTCCCCTGGCGCTGTACAGCGGTAGGGTGTGTAAGTCGAAAGACTGAGGTAAATAGGTCTAGACTTTTGTATTTTTAAGCTGGTGCGATTTCGTGCAGTCCTCGCGCTGCAGTTCTTTTGAGCCGTGTTTGTGTCTGGTTAGCTGGTTAGCTGCTGGCT
The DNA here is from genome assembly GCF_030014385.1 of Trichomycterus rosablanca. NCBI lineage: Eukaryota > Metazoa > Chordata > Actinopteri > Siluriformes > Trichomycteridae > Trichomycterus > Trichomycterus rosablanca. The sequence continues at coordinate 26,535,467 of NC_085990.1, read as the reverse complement.
AATGCTAGCGCCGCTGTTTGCACACTGCTGTGCTTAATAGCGCTTCCGGATCTCCGGCTTTTCACGGCGCGATTGGCTCTTTGGTACGGAGCCGCGTCTGTACCGCAGCGACCCGGGTTCGCGTCTGTACCGGAGCGACCCGGGTTCGCGTCCGGAGTCCGCAATTTAGCTTTGCGGTTTTTTTTGTAAGCGGCCCCTTCCCAGCTCCTCGTTGGTGACAGTGCCGTCCGGGATTTCCCGGAACCTTGTTTTTCCCCCTTCTAACGTGTCTCGCCACTCTCGTGGGTTTTTTCCCAGAGATACGTAGCGTTTGGCGCTCCTCATAAGCGCTTGTTCGCTTCCTCCCTTCAGCCTCGCCATAGCGAGGTGTTACGGTCTATGACCGGCGAGCCAGCGACCGGGGTTCGCGGCTCGCATTTCGGGTTTCGTCTTTTGTTTTTCTCTGTTGTTTCTCTTTTAGAGCCAAGACGTCTTCGGCAGCGTTCGGGGTTCCCGAATTGTTTTTTGTTGACTGTTTAACATCTTTTGTTGTTTATTATCATTTCAGTTAATAAAGTACTTTCTGGTTATCCGCATTTTGGGTCCTCCCTCTCTGCTCATCATAACAGGTAGGGGAATAGATTGATTGCTGCTTTATCCAGGGTAGTGCTGGACAATAATTCGATATCGATATATATCGCGATAGAAAATGTTTCAATAACGGTGATATGATTTTTAAACAAATTCGATCAATATGCATACGTCAATGCGTGTTGACATATGCCACAGGCACGAAGCCAGTGCTCAGCGTTACCGCTCTGATTACACTCCGCTACAACACGGTGGATATCAGCGGCTAAATGAGTTCAACAGCTGTGAGTGAACGAGCATCCACAGTTAAAAAAGAAGCAGTAGAAATAGTTGATGAGGGAGAAAAAAACTAGACCCTTTTTTTCTGTAGTCTTCAAGCACAACACCTGCTGTAGCAAATTCTGCAGCAACTATAAGCACTTTTGTTCGAAAATGTTTACATACAAATAATAATCAGTCCATGTTGTGCATTAAAGTTGGGACCAGAGGTGGAAAGTAACATTTACAGAGGTGGAATTACATTTACTCGCGTTACTGTAATTGAGTAGTTTTTTTGTGTACTTGTACTTTTTAAAGTATATTTCACAGCCTGTAATTTTACTTTTACTTAAGTATGTTTTGTATTAAGAATTGTAATTCTCTACATTTAAAAAAAGATCCGTTACTGAGTAAAATAAACGCTAAAGACATCGCGTCTGGGGAAACTGCTGCAGTGAATTCTGTGACGGGGAGTCGAATCTTTTGTCTCGGTTCCTTTTAAAGAGCCGTATATATACATAACCACTCCCAGAAGAGTCGGTTCCTTTATTTCAGTTTAAAGAGCCGTTCAATAGAATCGAATCATGCTACGACACATCACTAGTGGTTATACAGTTTGAAAAGGTTTTATGGGACTAAAATGACACATTACACATCCCTAAATGTTTTAAATGTTGTATCAACATGTTTCTTCTATTATATTTGAATTAAAAACTATTGTGAGATTTATATCCACTGGTCCTGTTTGCAGTACACAGAAGAGACCCCTCCTCTCCTGTTAATAAAGTAACGAAGTGAAGTTTACTCTGAGTACATTTTAAATGAGTTACCTTGTACTTTTTACTTGAGTAGATTTTTAGACTAGTAACTTTACTCGTACTTAAGTAAAAATACATTAAAGTAATAGTACTTTTACTTGAGTACAATATTTTAGTACTCTTTCCACCTCTGGTTAAGACATACAGTGGGGTCAAAAAGTATTTAGTCAGCCACTGATTGTGCAAGTTCTCCTACTTAGAAAGATGAGAGAGGTCTGTAATTTTCATCATAGGTACACTTCAACTATGAGAGACAAAACGAGAAAAAAAAATCCAGGAAATCACATTGTAGGATTTTTAAAGAATTTATTTGTAAATTATGGTGGAAAATAAGTATTTGGTCAATAACAAACAAGCAAGATTTCTGCCTCTCACAGACCTGTAACTTATTCTTTAAGAAGCTCTTCTGTCCTCCACTCGTTACCTGTATTAATGGCACCTGTTTGACCTCGCTATCTGTATAAAAGACTCCTGTCCACAGCCTCAAACAGTCAGACTCCAAACTCAACCATGGCCAAGACCAAAGAGCTGTCGAAGGACACCAGGAAGAAAATTGTAGACCTGCACCAGGCTGGGAAGAGTGAATCTACAATAGGCAAGCAGGTTGGTGTGAATAAATCAACTGTGGGAGCAATTGTAAGAAAATGGAAGACATACAAGACCATTGATAATCTCCCTTGGGGTCAAGATCTCATCCCGTGGGGTCAAAATGATCATGAGAACGGTGAGCAAAAATCCCAGAACTACACGGAGGGACCTGATGAATGACCTGCAGAGAGCTGGGACCAAAGTAACAAAGGCTACCATCAGTAACACACTACGCCGAGAGGGACTCAAATCCTGCAGTGCCAGGTGTGTCCCCCTGCTTAAGCCAGTACATGTCCAGGCCCGTCTGAAGTTTGCCAGAGAGCATATGGATGATCCAGAAGAGGATTGGGAGAATATCATGTGGTCAGATGAAACCAAAATGGAACTTTTTGGTAAAAACTCAACTCGTCGTGTTTGGAGGAGGAAGAAAAAACCAAGAACACCATACCTACTGTGAAGCATGGGGGTGGAAACATCATGCTTTGGGGCTGTTTTTCTGCAAAGGGGACAGGACAACTGATCCGTGTTAAGGGAAGAATGAACAGGGCCATGTATCGTGAGATTTTAAGCCAAAACCTCCTTCCATCAGTGAGAGCATTGAAGATGGAACGTGGCTGGGTCTTCCAGCATGACAATGATCCCAAACACACCGCTCGGGCAACGAAGGAGTGGCTCCGTAAAAAGCATTTGACGGTCCTGGAGTGGCCTAGCCAGTCTCCAGACCTCAACCCCATAGAAAATTTGTGGAGTCCGTGTTGCCCAGCGACAGCCCCAAAACATCACTGCTCTAGAGGAGATCTGCATGGAGGAATGGGCCAAGATACCAGCTACAGTGTGTGCAAACCTGGTGAAGACTTACAGGAAACGTTTGATCTCTGTCATTGCCAACAAAGGTTATGTTACAAAGTATTGAGTTGAACTTTTGTTATTGACCAAATACTTATTTTCCACCATAATTTACAAATAAATTCTTTAAAAATCCTACAATGTGATTTCCTGGATTTTTTTTTCTCATTTTGTCTCTCATAGTTGAAGTGTACCTATGATGAAAATTACAGACCTCTCTCATCTTTCTAAGTAGGAGAACCTGCACAATCAGTGGCTGACTAAATAAGTTTTGGCCCCACTGTATGTTAATATATTATATTATATATTGTCAAAGCTTATGTTTATTTGAGAATGATGTGTTTTTCTCTGTATACAAATGCTGAATACAAGTAAAAGGTAAAAGCTAATTTATTATTATTTCTAAAATATTATGTAGTTGTAAAGGGTGAGATTTCATAGACTTTTGCAGGGTTCAGAGGTTTGCAGGTACAGCCTTTCAATGTTGGTGTTCTTGGCAGTTTTTCTGACATTTGTATTATTCATATCGATATCGGAATTATATCGTATTGACCGAAATTAGGAGTTATATCGTGATATAAATTTTAGCCATATCGTCCAGCCCTAATCCAGGGTATTCCTGCTTTACAACCAGTGTTTCTAGGTCTAGAATGGAATAAATGCTTTTTATTTGTTATTTTTAAACATAGACGCATGTACAGTACAATGAAGTTCTTTTTCTGCATATCCCAGCTATTGTTAATTCAGGTATTGTCCAACTGGACCCACTGTGACCCGACCAGAATAAAGCGATTGATTCAAATGAAATTAATAAATACCATTTTGCCAAAAACATCAAAATAAACAATGTGATAAAATTAAATGCTATCTGTAATGGGCCCACTGCCATAAAGATGGGTATGGGGTGTGGGTTAAAAATCATGCCCACCTGCTATGGTATACAACGGATCTCTATAGCAGGTGTGCCCATTAAAGTTATTGTTCACTCAAAAAAAAGCATTAGCTATAAGCTTCCCTGATGTCCTAACTACAATAACCCCTAGTGAACAAACAACGTACTAACTTGTATAGACTACAATTTGGTTTAAAAGGAAACTGATATTTGGCTGGGCTGGGAGCTTACATAAACAACGATTGGCTGTTGTTCACAGGGTGGGATAAGCCGGACCAGGGTTCCTCATAACTGGTGCAATTACGACCTCTGCTGGCCAACTGATGGTGCCTGTGCAGAGTTGGGGAATAATGCTGATCAGGGTGTGGCTTTCTGTGCACAAGGCTGATCCACATATGAACTCGCCTCGTGTAGGTGAAAAGATGCAGTCAGTACTGCACACGTCGGAGGGGGCGTGTATCAGTTGCGAGGCTCCTCAGTCAGCAGTGGAGGGTGGTATCGGTAGAGGTAAAGCGTAACGCAATCAGGGTAATTAGATACAACTAGATTAGGGGAGAAAATTGGGGGGGAAATTGGAGAAAAAAAGGAAAGTGATAAAGGTCTAATTTTTGTTATGAGCTACTGCTTTAACTGGTTACCTATAATCCGGTTTGGAGCAATGTCTAAAAAAAAGAAGTAGGTACAATAAATAACCTAAACTGAACTTTAAGCTACAGAGCACAAGTGTAGCAATGAACTAGAATCATACTGGACCCTCCCAAGGCTATTAAACTAAACAACATAATCAGCAAAAGAACAAGGCTGCTCATCAATTATTAAAGATGCTGGAATTTTTATAGCGTAATGCACTGAAAGGTCATACCAAATCGATGAAGATAATTACATGAGTCACTGACCATCATTCCGGACTGCAGTGTGTGTTGTTTTACCTAAAAAGCTCTTTAGCCCAGCATGTATATCATTCATACAAATGCTATGAAAATGTCTCTTGGCTGTAAAACCAGCAGTGCTATAGTCAAGAGCATCTCGCTTAAGACCCATTCCAAACAAAACCAAGACAATGAAGACATTTGAATCATTTAGACCAAGACCAAAGATTAAGGCCACTTTTAATAAAAGCAGTTATACAGTCTTTTGGAACTCAGGTGGCACAGCAATCTAGTGCCCTAACCCACCACCACTGAGAGCTGGGGGTTTAATTGACTGTGCCTGGAAGAAGGGACCCTGACAGGGTTCCACACTGATACTACACAGTCGAGACACATTATTATGACCACCAGCTAATATCCAGAGTAACCGCCATGTGCAGCACAGACAGCAGCTAGACTGGCTGGGAGTGACTCAATAAGGTCCTGGTAGGTTGTCACAGGTATCTGGAGCCTTGCTGACCGCAGTGCATCCCACAGCTGCTGGATGGTGCGTGGGGGAGGATCCATAGAGCAAACACGACGATCGAAGTGGTCCCACAGGTGCTCAGTTGAATTCAAGTCTGGGGAATGAGGGGGCCAGGGTAGCACCTGGAGGTCTTGGTCATGCTCTTCCAACCAGTGTCGGACATTTCTAGTCACATCATTGTCTTGCTGGAAGATCCCATCCACCCCAGGGAAGGCAATTTTACCCATGGTACTTTTACCCATGACAGTAACGAGGGATATACACTGATCAGCAATAACATTTAAACCACCTCCTTGTTTCTACACTCACTATCCATTTTATCAGCTCCACTTACCATATAGAAGCTCTTTGTAGTTCTACAATTACTGACTGTAGCCCATATGTTTCTCTACATACTTTTTTTTAGCCTGCTTTCACACTGTTCTTTAATGGTCAGGACTCTCCCAGGACCACTACAGAGTAGGTATTATTTGGGTGGTGGATCATTCGCAGCACTGCAGTGACACTGACATGGTGGTGGCGTGTTGGTGTGTGTTGTGCTGGTATGAATGGATAAGACACAGCAATGCTGATGGAGTTTTTAAACACCTCACTGTCACTGCTGAACTGAGAATAGTCCACCAACCAAAAGTATCCAGCCAACAGCACCTTGTGGGCAGCGTCCTGTGACCACTGATGAAGGTCTAGAAGATGACCAACTCAAACAGCAGCAATAGATGAGCGATCGTCTCTGACTTTACATCTACAAGGAGGACAAACTAGGTCTAATAGCGTGGACAGTGAGTGGACACTGTATTTAAAAACTCCAGTAGCATTGTTGTGTCTGATCCACTTATACCAGCACAACACACACTAACACACCACCATCATGTCAATTTCACTGCAGTGCTGAGAATGATCCACCACTTAAATAATACCTGCTCTGTGGTGGTCCTGTGAAGCAGGCTAAAAAAGTATGTAGAGAAACAGATGGACTACAGTCAGTAATTGTAGAAATACAAAGTGCTCCTACATACTTTTGTATGTACTTTGTCATGCAATGTTTTTGTAAAGCACTTTGTGATTCTTATCTGTGAAAAGTGCTATATAAATAAATTTTACTTACTTACTTACTTACATGATAAGTAGAGCTGATAAAATGGACAGTGAGTGTAGAAACAAGGAGGTGGTTTTAATGTAATGGCTGATCAGTGTATGTCTAGACAGCCTATCGTACACCTCATATACCCACCAAGGCAGCTCTCAAAAAATTACTTCCTTCAAGAACTACACGCTACGGCGGTCAAAAGTAGGAAGTGTGTACAAATGTGATCTAGGCTGGGTGGTTGAGATGTCTGCATGAGAGGTGGATTCACGAAACACCTTTGTGCTCCGTATAACTTAATTCTTTCTGACCTAGTACTCAACTGTCAGTCATAAACAGTATCCACCCATGCTGATTGTGATCTCAGTATATTTCTGTACTTGTTGGGAAGTAAAGGTTAAACCTTTATGTGAATTTTGTTTCTCAATACTTTTCAATGCTCTTGTCTTTTGTAATAAAGAAATGCATTAAATATTCAGAAATCTTACCACAGCAAAAGCAGCACAACTGCAAAAATCACGCTGTATAATGCATTTTGCAAGTAAACACCAATTATCTCACAGCAAGCAGCAGAGCAATTATTTACCAAGACTGGAGGAATAATTCAGTGTAGTGTGTAGCAGCCATTTAAATGAGTGAGCCAAAATTAGCCTTTGGCATGCTTAACCAATCTTTTATACTGTTCTAGAACCAAGTGTGTACACTAGTGTAAAAAAAGTAATTGCCCCTTCTCTGATTACCTGTTATTATATATTGTTTACACATGTTCTAGGACATTACACAAAGTAATCTTCAGCAAAAACCTGACAAATTATGTGACCCTGGTTAAAAATTAACAAGTGGCCGAACACATTAGCACACCACTAAAGAGTATTTGAACCCCCTGGTTTGAAACGTTTAGCCACACCTTTGGGCACTATGAGTATAAGGTCCTGCCCTATGGTCTGTCCTCTGCCCCCAGTGTTCTCCAAAACCTCATCAGCAGTGTGCTGCAGAATATGCTGGGGAGATTTGTGATAGCCTACACTGACAGCATCCTAATCTACTCCCCGACAAAGGAGCAACACACCCAGCATGTGCATCAGGTACTTCAACGGTAAGTTATACATCAAAGCTGAAAAGTGTGAGTTTGAGGTGTCATGAATAACCTTCCTGGGATACATCATAGGCCCATACAGCATAGGGTGTCATAATGAACAATACTAAAGTAGATGCAGTTTCTAAATGGCCAGTTCCCTCCACCATTTGGAAGCGTCAACTAGGGCTGAAACGATTCCTCGAGTAACTCGAGTAATTCGATTACAAAAAATCATCGATTCAAATTTTTTGCATCGAGGAATCGTTTATTTTAATATACAGTTAACGGTGTTTCACACGGACTTTCACTTGCACAACGCGTTTACGCTGTGTGCAGGTGATGCGAGGAAGCGTCCCAAATCTCTCACTTAAACAGGACTTAATACGGGTACTTTTCGCCTGCGTACTGTTTACTATGAAATTAGCGATTTGAAACGCAGCCGAGATTTGATAGCGCGGACTGCAAAATGGAGAGAGAGAGAGAGAGAGAGAGAGAGAGAATAGCGGGCCGAACAGGGAAAACAACTGAAAGTTTGAGATCATTTTAAACTGGAAAAAACTAAAACTCCGAACAACATCCACACCATCAGACCGTCGTGTTTCTTTTCTACATTGCAACCACAACAGGTTTTTTGAGGGCTCCGGCAAACACACACACACACGTCAGAATATTAAATCTTTATGTTCTGCGTGAGCTGTAGCTGAAACTTTTAGTTCTGAAAGTTGCACAATTTAGAGGCAACGTTTATGTATTATTGTTTATATACAGTGTATCACAAAAGTGAGTACACCCCTCACATTTCTGCAGATATTTAAGTATATCTTTTCATGGGACAACACTGACAAAATGACACTTTGACACAATGAAAAGTAGTCTGTGTGCAGCTTATATAACAGTGTAAATTTATTCTTCCCTCAAAATAACTCAATATACAGCCATTAATGTCTAAACCACTGGCAACAAAAGTGAGTACACCCCTTAGTGAAAGTTCCTGAAGTGTCAATATTTTGTGTGGCCACCATTATTTCCCAGAACTGCCTTAACTCTCCTGGGCATGGAGTTTACCAGAGCTTCACAGGTTGCCACTGGAATGCTTTTCCACTCCTCCATGACGACATCACGGAGCTGGCGGATATTCGAGACTTTGCGCTCCTCCACCTTCCGCTTGAGGATGCCCCAAAGATGTTCTATTGGGTTTAGGTCTGGAGACATGCTTGGCCAGTCCATCACCTTTACCCTCAGCCTCTTCAATAAAGCAGTGGTCGTCTTAGAGGTGTGTTTGGGGTCATTATCATGCTGGAACACTGCCCTGCGACCCAGTTTCCGGAGGGAGGGGATCATGCTCTGCTTCAGTATTTCACAGTACATATTGGAGTTCATGTGTCCCTCAATGAAATGTAACTCCCCAACACCTGCTGCACTCATGCAGCCCCAGACCATGGCATTCCCACCACCTTGCTTGACTGTAGGCATGACACACTTATCTTTGTACTCCTCACCTGATTGCCGCCACACATGCTTGAGACCATCTGAACCAAACAAATTAATCTTGGTCTCATCAGACCATAGGACATGGTTCCAGTAATCCATGTCCTTTGTTGACATGTCTTCAGCAAACTGTTTGCGGGCTTTCTTGTGTAGAGACTTCAGAAGAGGCTTCCTTCTGGGGTGACAGCCATGCAGACCAATTTGATGTAGTGTGCGGCGTATGATCTGAGCACTGACAGGCTGACCCCCCACCTTTTCAATCTCTGCAGCAATGCTGACAGCACTCCTGCGCCTATCTTTCAAAGACAGCAGTTGGATGTGACGCTGAGCACGTGCACTCAGCTTCTTTGGACGACCAACGCGAGGTCTGTTCTGAGTGGACCCTGCTCTTTTAAAATGCTGGATGATCTTGGCCACTGTGCTGCAGCTCAGTTTCAGGGTGTTGGCAATCTTCTTGTAGCCTTGGCCATCTTCATGTAGCGCAACAATTCGTCTTTTAAGATCCTCAGAGAGTTCTTTGCCATGAGGTGCCATGTTGGAACTTTCAGTGACCAGTATGAGAGAGTGTGAGAGCTGTACTACTAAATTGAACACACCTGCTCCCTATGCACACCTGAGACCTAGTAACACTAACAAATCACATGACATTTTGGAGGGAAAATGACAAGCAGTGCTCAATTTGGACATTTAGGGGTGTAGTCTCTTAGGGGTGTACTCACTTTTGTTGCCGGTGGTTTAGACATTAATGGCTGTATATTGAGTTATTTTGAGGGAAGAATAAATTTACACTGTTATATAAGCTGCACACAGACTACTTTTCATTGTGTCAAAGTGTCATTTTGTCAGTGTTGTCCCATGAAAAGATATACTTAAATATCTGCAGAAATGTGAGGGGTGTATTCACTTTTGTGATACACTGTATATATATATATACAGGGGTTGGACAAAATAACTGAAACACCTGTCATTTTAGTGTGGGAGGTTTCATGGCTAAATTGGACCAGTCTGGTGGCCAATCTTCATTAATTGCACATTGCACCAGTAAGAGCAGAGTGTGAAGGTTCAATTAGCAGGGTAAGAGCACAGTTTTGCTCAAAATATTGCAATGCACACAACATTATGGGTGACATACCAGAGTTCAAAAGAGGACAAATTGTTGGTGCACGTCTTGCTGGCGCATCTGTGACCAAGACAGCAAGTCTTTGTGATGTATCAAGAGCCACGGTATCCAGGGTAATGTCAGCATACCACCAAGAAGGACAAACCACATCCAACAGGATTAACTGTGGACGCAAGAGGAAGCTGTCTGAAAGGGATGTTCGGGTGCTAACCCGGATTGTATCCAAAAAACATAAAACCACGGCTGCCCAAATCACGGCAGAATTAAATGTGCACCTCAACTCTCCTGTTTCCACCAGAACTGTCCGTCGGGAGCTCCACAGGGTCAATATACACGGCCGGGCTGCTATAGCTAAACCTTTGGTCACTCGTGCCAATGCCAAACGTCGGTTTCAATGGCGCAAGGAGCGCAAATCTTGGGCTGTGGACAATGTGAAACATGTATTGTTCTCTGATGAGTCCACCTTTACTGTTTTCCCCACATCCGGGAGAGTTACGGTGTGGAGAAGCCCCAAAGAAGCGTACCACCCAGACTGTTGCATGCCCAGAGTGAAGCATGGGGGTGGATCAGTGATGGTTTGGGCTGCCATATCATGGCATTCCCTTGGCCCAATACTTGTGCTAGATGGGCGCGTCACTGCCAAGGACTACCGAACCATTCTGGAGGACCATGTGCATCCAATGGCGGTGCCGTGTATCAGGATGACAATGCACCAATACACACAGCAAGACTGGTGAAAGATTGGTTTGATGAACATGAAAGTGAAGTTGAACATCTCCCATGGCCTGCACAGTCACCAGATCTAAATATTATTGAGCCACTTTGGGGTGTTTTGGAGAAGCGAGTCAGGAAACGTTTTCCTCCACCAGCATCACGTAGTGACCTGGCCACTATCCTGCAAGAAGAATGGCTTAAAATCCCTCTGACCACTGTGCAGGACTTGTATATGTCATTTCCAAGACGAATTGACGCTGTATTGGCCGCAAAAGGAGGCCCTACACCATATTAATAAATTATTGTGGTCTAAAACCAGGTGTTTCAGTTATTTTGTCCAACCCCTGTATATATATATATATACAGTGTATCACAAAAGTGAGTACACCCCTCACATTTCTGCAAATATTTCAATATATCTTTTCATGGGACAACACTATAGACATGAAACTTGGATATAACTTAGAGTAGTCAGTGTACAACTTGTATAGCAGTTTAGATTTACTGTCTTCTGAAAATAACTCAACACACAGCCATTAATGTCTAAATAGCTGGCAACATAAGTGAGTACACCCCACAGTGAACATGTCCAAATTGTGCCCAAAGTGTCAATATTTTGTGTGACCACCATTATTATCCAGCACTGCCTTAACCCTCCCGGGCATGGAATTCACCAGAGCTGCACAGGTTGCTACTGGAATCCTCTTCCACTCCTCCATGATGACATCACGGAGCTGGTGGATGTTAGACACCTTGAACTCCTCCACCTTCCACTTGAGGATGCGCCACAGGTGCTCAATTGGGTTTAGTCCATCACCTTTACCTTCAGCTTCCTCAGCAAGGCAGTTGTCATCTTGGAGGTTGTGTTTGGGGTCGTTATCCTGTTGGAAAACTGCCATGAGGCCCAGTTTTCGAAGGGAGGGGATCATGCTCTGTTTCAGAATGTCACAGTACATGTTGGAATTCATGTTTCCCTCAATGAACTGCAGCTCCCCAGTGCCAGCAACACTCATGCAGCCCAAGACCATGATGCTACCACCACCATGCTTGACTGTAGGCAAGATACAGTTGTCTTGGTACTTCTCACCAGGGCGCCACCACACATGCTGGACACCATCTGAGCCAAACAAGTTTATCTTGGTCTCGTCAGACCACAGGGCATTCCAGTAATCCATGTTCTTGGACTGCTTGTCTTCAGCAAACTGTTTGCTGGCTTTCTTGTGCGTCAGCTTCCTTCTGGGATGACGACCATGCAGACCGAGTTGATGCAGTGTGCGGCGTATGGTCTGAGCACTGACAGGCTGACCTCCCACGTCTTCAACCTCTGCAGCAATGCTGGCAGCACTCATGTGTCTATTTTTTAAAGCCAACCTCTGGATATGACGCCGAACACGTGGACTCAACTTCTTTGGTCGACCCTGGCGAAGCCTGTTCCGAGTGGAACCTGTCCTGGAAAACCGCTGTATGATCTTGGCCACCGTGCTGTAGCTCAGTTTCAGGGTGTTAGCAATCTTCTTATAGCCCAGGCCATCTTTGTGGAGAGCAACAATTCTATTTCTCACATCCTCAGAGAGTTCTATGCCATGAGGTGCCATGTTGAATATCCAGTGGCCAGTATGAGAGAATTGTACCCAAAATACCAAATTTAACAGCCCTTCTCCCCATTTACACCTGGGACCTTGACACATGACACCAGGGAGGGACAACGACACATTTGAGCACAATTTGGACATGTTCACTGTGGGGTGTACTCACTTATGTTGCCAGCTATTTAGACATTAATGGCTGTGTGTTGAGTTATTTTCAGAAGACAGTAAATCTATACTGCTATACAAGTTGTACACTGACTACTCTAAGTTATATCCAAGTTTCATGTCTATAGTGTTGTCCTATAAAAAGATATAATGAAATATTTGCAGAAATGTAAGGGGTGTACTCACTTTTGTGATACACTGTATATATACTGTATATATATATATATATACAGTGTATCACAAAAGTGAGTACACCCCTCACATTTCTGCAGATATTTAAGTATATCTTTTCATGGGACAACACTGACAAAATGACACTTTGACACAATGAAAAGTAGTCTGTGTGCAGCTTATATAACAGTGTAAATTTATTCTTCCCTCAAAATAACTCAATATACAGCCATTAATGTCTAAACCACCGGCAACAGAAGTGAGTACACCCCTAAGTGAAAGTTCCTGAAGTGTCAATATTTTGTGTGGCCACCATTATTTCCCAGAACTGCCTTAACTCTCCTGGGCATGGAGTTTACCAGAGCTTCACAGGTTGCCACTGGAATGCTTTTCCACTCCTCCATGACGACATCACGGAGCTGGCGGATATTCGAGACTTTGCGCTCCTCCACCTTCTGTTTGAGGATGCCCCAAAGATGTTCTATTGGGTTTAGGTCTGGAGACATGCTTGGCCAGTCAATCACCTTTACCCTCAGCCTCTTCAATAAAGCAGTGGTCGTCTTAGAGGTGTGTTTGGGGTCATTATCATGCTGGAACACTGCCCTGCGACCCAGTTTCCGGAGGGAGGGGATCATGCTTTGCTTCAGTATTTCACAGTACATATTGGAGTTCATGAGTCCCTCAATGAAATGTAACTCCCCAACACCTGCTGCACTCATGCAGCCCCAGACCATGGCATTCCCACCACCATGCTTGACTGTAGGCATGACACACTTATCTTTGTACTCCTCACCTGATTGCCGCCACACATGCTTGAGACCATCTGAACCAAACAAATTAATCTTGGTCTCATCAGACCATAGGACATGGTTCCAGTAATCCATGTCCTTTGTTGACATGTCTTCAGCAAACTGTTTGTGGGCTTTCTTGTGTAGAGACTTCAGAAGAGGCTTCCTTTTGGGGTGACAGCCATGCAGACCAATATGATGTAGTGTGCGGCGTATGGTCTGAGCACTGACAGGCTGACCCCCCACCTTTTCAATCTCTGCAGCAATGCTGACAGCACTCCTGCGCCTATCTTTCAAAGACAGCAGTTGGATGTGACGCTGAGCACGTGCACTCAGCTTCTTTGGACGACCAACGCGAGGTCTGTTCTGAGTGGACCCTGCTCTTTTAAAACGCTGGATGATCTTGGCCACTGTGCTGCAGCTCAGTTTCAGGGTGTTGGCAATCTTCTTGTAGCCTTGGCCATCTTCATGTAGCGCAACAATTCATCTTTTAAGATCCTCAGAGAGTTCTTTGCCATGAGGTGCCATGTTGGAACTTTCAGTGACCAGTATGAGAGAGTGTGAGAGCTGTACTACTAAATTGAACACACCTGCTCCCTATGCACACTTGAGACCTAGTAACACTAACGAGTCACATGACATTTTGGAGGGAAAATGACAAGCATTGCTCAATTTGGACATTTAGTGGTGTAGTCTCTAAGGGGTGTACTCACTTTTGTTGCTGGTTGTTTAGACATTAATGGCTGTATATTGAGTTATTTTGAGGGAAGAATAAATTTACACTGTTATATAAGCTGCACACAGACTACTTTTCATTGTGTCAAAGTGTCATTTTGTCAGTGTTGTCCCATGAAAAGATATACTTAAATATCTGCAGAAATGTGAGGGGTGTACTCACTTTTGTGATACACTGTATATACAGTATATATATACAGGGGTTGGACAAAATAACTGAACAGTCTGGGTGGTACGCTTCTTTGGGGCTTCTCCACACTGTAACTCTCCCGGATGTGGGGAAAACAGTAAAGGTGGACTCATCAGAGAACAATACATGTTTCACATTGTCCACAGCCCAAGATTTGCGCTCCTTGCACCATTGAAACCGACGTTTGGCATTGGCACGAGTGACCAAAGGTTTGGCTATAGCAGCCCGGCCGTGTATATTGACCCTGTGGAGCTCCCAACGGACAGTTCTGGTGGAAACAGGAGAGTTGAGGTGCACATTTAATTCTGCCGTGATTTGGGCAGCCGTGGTTTTATGTTTTTTGGATACAATCCGGGTTAGCACCCGAACATCCCTTTCAGACAGCTTCCTCTTGCGTCCACAGTTAATCCTGTTGGATGTGGTTTGTCCTTCTTGGTGGTATGCTGACATTACCCTGGATACCGTGGCTCTTGATACATCACAAAGACTTGCTGTCTTGGTCACAGATGCGCCAGCAAGACGTGCACCAACAATTTGTCCTCTTTTGAACTCTGGTATGTCACCCATAATGTTGTGTGCATTGCAATATTTTGAGCAAAACTGTGCTCTTACCCTGCTAATTGAACCTTCACACTCTGCTCTTACTGGTGCAATGTGCAATTAATGAAGATTGGCCACCAGACTGGTCCAATTTAGCCATGAAACCTCCCACACTAAAATGACAGGTGTTTCAGTTATTTTGTCCAACCCCTGTATATATATATATATATATATATATATACAGTATATATATACTGTATATATATATATATTATAAACGGTTTCTCTTTCAACTTTGAACTGTGATCTTTGGATTTATACCAAACAGGACGTATACCAAACGAATTTTTCCCATAGGAAATAAAGAGAAAATGATTAATCCGTTCCCATGAAAAAAAAATCCTATTGTTATTGGCATATTATACGTTGATGGGGTTGTATAAAAATAATTTATAAAACGGATAGTTCCCCTGTTATAAGTGCAACTGTGACCATCTCACATCATTCCATATTAATACGCCACTGAAAAGAAAACAAGAAGAAAAAGTACAAACTTGAACACTATTTTAAGTGATGCACTATACATGGAAATGTCCAGATTAATATAAACAGTAATCCTGATCATTAAGTGAGTGTTTAGTCCAAGAAATAGTGTAATAGTTTGTGAATGTTATGTTCGCCCTAATGTTGCCTAGCAACACGGCACACCGTTAACGGAACTACAGTACCTGTAGTACAGTACCTGAAAATTATATAGCGCGTTATAGCTATAGAGTTATAGCGTGGATTGTTTACTGAATGGAAGCAACTGGCGTAATGACGCTCGTGGCTTGGTCTCGCGAGAGGTAAACAAGTGTAGTGCGCGGTGTCGTGACTCATTTTGACCCATACAAGTTCTAGCACGCGAGTCGTATTCCAAATAAAGGTCGTATACCAAGCAAAATTTTTCTTATCCAAACAGGACGTATACCGAGTTGGACTTATACCAAAGCAGACGTATACCGAGGTTCCACTGTATACATTTTGTTTTAAGAGACATGTCATATTTAATCTTATATGTATTTATTTTTGCTCTTTTTTTAAAGATTACTGGAATCACTGGAATAATCGATAGAATACTCGATTACAAAAATAATCAACGTTTTTTTTTTAAAGATTTTAGGACCATAGCTTGTCCCATTACCTCTTTGTTAAAAAAAGGAAAAATTTACTGCAATGTTGATGCACAAAGTGCGTTTGATTGCCTTGATTGCATTCACATCAGCACCTATCCTAACTCACCCATCCAAGCAAACCTGTCCTGCTCTCTCCCAACAAAATTCCTTTTAATTGCTCTATGAGTTCAGTGTTAAAGATATGCTCATCACCTGGGCCCACACCTCTCCAGCTTGGGAGCACCCAGGGACAGGACACACCTCAGAATTACATAAGAGGAGAAACTGGTGGCCATGGAGAAAGTGATCTATCCTCATGTACATCATGTGCACAAACCAAGGTTTCATGCATTTTACCCTCTGGCATCTCAAGCCATTACCTATACCCCAGCAACCCTGTTTTACTGAGCTCCCAATGTCAGGTGGAAATAGTCTGTATGCATAATACCACTGCCCAGACTGCACTCTACTTTCCAAACAGCGGAGAGCATATTTTTGAATGTGTTTTGGTTATTTGGAATTCAGGAGGACATTGTCAGTCACCAGTTTACATCCTGTTTACGGGGAAGCGCCATGAGGAAGGGCAATGGACAGGTAAAGCAGGTTAACCCAAGTGAATTCTTCTGCCTGTTCTGTGCAAGCTTGGTTGGCTTCCTCCCCTGAACAGAGTATGCCCAGAATTCTTTAAACACTCCACCACAAAACATGCTCCATCCCAGTGTGTCCTCTGATACCAGAAGATCGAGTACCTTGTCAAGTGGAAGAGTTATGACAGAGAAATGCTATTTCTTGGTTACTGCTCAAGATGTGCTTAATCCCTTTCTCTGCCAGGGGTTCCCTGCCAAGCATTCAAATAAGCCAGCAGCTAAACCTAGAAGTAGGCCTAAAAAAGGAAATAGCTTCTTTGGCGACGGACCGGGGTGGGGGTTGGGTGTTGATTGATAGTGCTTGCATTGGTCTAAGCCCAGTTTGATTTCCTACCCATTTTCTAATTCTGGTATTTCAGTGTTTTACACACCCGTTTTCAGTTCTGGTGATCATCTCTGATTGTGTTCACCTGTCCTGCATTACCCACCCTTGTTTGTCATTTATTTAAGCCCCTTTTGTGTGTTGCAAGCTAGTGCAAGGTATCAAGGTAGCCTGTATCAAGTGTTTCTTTAATCTTCTAAGTATCACGTTTATGACTATAGCTACAGTTTTATCAACCATGACTCTCGACTCATCCTTAATAAAATGTTTTCATATTCTGTTAATAAACAGACTTGAACTTGCACTCTGTAAGTCGTCATAACAAGCAACATAAAGCCTCATATCACATAAAGACTCATATTGACCCATAGCAACCATTATTTAAACTCTAGCTTACATTTGGGCTTATTATTTAGTTATAAATATCTCCACCAAATATGTTATTTTCTTATAATAGCACATTTTTGCACATTATCTTGATAATGCCATGGTCCCTCCATCACATTTACAATCTTTTTATTTGGTGGTTACAATTATCACATACTGTACCAACATCATAATGCTGCATTTCTGTTGCTCCATACATTACAGCTAAATGAAACATTCAGTTTCAGACATGTCATCGAAGGTCATACTGATTATCCCTTTTCATTGTAGCATTTTCTAGCATTACTGCATATGAGTATAAATATAGCGCACCATCAAAGTTATTATACTTGGTATTGGCTATGTCTCATACTCACTTTGTTTCTGCGGAAGTGGTAAAGCAATACCATAATGATGAAGTCCAGCAGCATGCAGATGCCCTGTAAAGCCAGTACAGTAATGCGCAAGAGCCCCACACCACCTGCTACACATGGCGTGTCATCAATACAGTGTGTACATCCTTCCTGGCATGGCAAGCACACACTGACACCTTCGGTACCATGTGGATGCACCTCAGAGTCCTGAGTGCCCGACGCCTTACCTGGATAATACAGAGAAGAAAGAAAAAACTCACATTTATCCTTCAGCTATCAAGATGCTTCTAAACCACACCTGGACATTGTCAAGAACATCTTTGTGATATCCAGAATAAATATCCAATAATAACAAAGGACTGAAAAATAGCTAATAAGGTAATTACACTTTGAACAATATAGCAACAGGGGGTCACACCTGTTTTCGTTAAGGTTGAATAAATAGTGAACTTTAATGTCAAAAAATGTTGGTGTTTTTATTCAGCTTAACAGCTTACCAAATTTGTACAAGTTACTGCTTTTTATCAAGAGATACAATTAATAATGAGCACAATTAAGTTCAGGTAAATAGGTAGGTAAAACAGAAAAACATTGTTTCGAAGTTTGTTTAAAACACAGCCAGCAAAATATTAATTAATGTTAGCAAACTGGCTATTGACTGGACTTATAATCATACTACAACCTTTTAAAGCTTTTGTCAATTAAGCGCTGATGCCAGGCTCTGTGTGATCTTAAACTGCAGTGGCATCTGAAGCAGAAATTAAATTGCAACTCATCACATTTGTACATCCAGCCCTGAGAACCCTGAGAAATCCCCACAACATCTGTCAACAGTCTCAA
Source organism: Trichomycterus rosablanca (assembly GCF_030014385.1). Taxonomy (NCBI): domain Eukaryota; kingdom Metazoa; phylum Chordata; class Actinopteri; order Siluriformes; family Trichomycteridae; genus Trichomycterus; species Trichomycterus rosablanca. The sequence continues at coordinate 26,516,735 of NC_085990.1, read as the reverse complement.
AATTCCTGGAATGCTGTATAACTGCAGAGAAATTAAGGGTTAAGGGCCTTGCTCTGGGGCCTGACAATGGCAACTTGGAAGTAGCTGGGATTGAACCAGCAACTTTCTGAGTTACTAGGACTAGTTTAGTTCTTAAACCACAGTCTAGAATTCATAATCAAGGTCCAGGTTCAAAAAACAATATTCACCATCCAGTACTGAAAGGGGAATTCAGAAAAATATCCTGGACAGGGTGCCAGTCTTTTGCATGTCATCACACCCTCACACGTTTCCTAACTGACTCACACTTGGGTGCAGTTTAGAGTAGCCAAGTCATCTTTCGCATATTTTTGGAAAGAGACATAAAAAAGAACCAGGACATGAGAGAAAAATGCAAAATGTATTTCTTAGACAGTGACTGGGTTTATGTATTCATAAAAAAGTATTTCTTTTACTTCATATATTTCTTTTTATTTCATACATTTTATGCAATGCATTTTAAAAACTACCACAATCTTACTACAAACTTAAAAAAACTTACTATTAATTGTTTTCTCTAGATTTAACCCTATGTACAATTCTGGTTACTCTGGTTATTCTGGTTAGTTTAGTTTTGCATGTTTTCTCTGTGTCTGTGTGGGTTTCTTATGGGCACTATATGGATGTTTTGGGGAGACAAGGGAAACCTAAAGTTAATTGGCTGTTGTAAATTGATACATTTGTGTGAGTGCGTTAGTAATGTGTAAAGTGGCTAGTAATGGTCCAAAGCCCACCACAACTCTGACAAGGATGAGATGGCTAGTTAAAGTGAATGAACAAATTCAAATAACTTTTTGTAAAAAGTACATAATTGAAAAGAACCTGTAATTACACATGGTAGTTGGATACAGTGTGTAGATTATGTACATTATTTTACAGCACTCAGCATTTACACTATACTTTTATCCAAAGCAATTTCCAATTGTGACTGTATACAATGGAAATTAGGGGCCTTGCACAAGTGCCCAACAGTAGCAACCTGGCCAGTGGTGGGCCTAAACCAACGACCTTCCAAGTACCAGTCCGGTGCCTTAACAGCTGAGCAACCAGGGCCCTAGCAGTGCCTATTAGCAAAAAAAGAGCCCTATGAGAAAACAGGTATTTGTCCCATAAGTCCATGATTATTTTATCAGTACAATGCCACACCTCATTCTGCATGCACTACAACAGTGTAACACAGAGTGCGTGTGCTTCACGGGCCTGCCTGTAGTTTAGATCTGTATCTTTTTAAAATGTATGGCATTAAGGGACGAATCAAACAACAGCACCCACAGACTGCTGAGCAGATGAAGTCTTGTACCAAGCAAGAATCAATCAAAAATTGAACTTGCAAAACTGCTACAATTCATATTCTTAGTTCCCAAACCATAAAAAAGTCTTATTATTAGGAAATATGACGTTAACACAGTGCTGTACATAGCTCTTTTTTCTTTGTACCATTCACATTTAAATAAAGATTCAAGTGAATTAACGAAACCCAGCTTTTTATGGTTTGTATACAAGTCACATTAAACGCTGTAAAACTAGTACTGTACTGTCATATTTGTACAATAAAAAATTGCAGTATGACAAAAACACTTACGTAGTAAATCAGTCTAACTTGTGAATATTTGGTTTTGTCCTAAATGCCTCTTTTCCTGAGTTCCAGTTTTTCCCACTGTATGCAGGTAACTGAAGCATAGTGAAATACACTGTGCCTAAGTCTGGGACTGAACCTTTGCATGGGAATGACGTTAAATTTAGGAGGAGCAGAAGACACTGATCATTTTAAACACAAGCATTTAAGCTAATGCACATGCTGTGTTGTGATTGATTATCCATTCATCCAGTTCTACAAACAATAACACAACCAGACATCACTTTAACTCTATTAGCATTGTCATGGTGAGTACTAACAAGCGTGTAGGAGGCTCTGCATGCCAGGACAAAAACAATAATGAGAGCATCATCAAAAGCATGAAGTTTCTCCTGGGAAGCAGGAACAGATACTGTGCTGTAAGCTGCTATAATAATGTTGTTCCTGACTTTCGTGGTTGGTACCGTTCGTAGGGTGGTCTGAGGTGCAAATGATTTTTTTTACAAACAATATATATGTATTTCTGGGCTCTAACTCATGGAATATTTAATAAAAGGCCAGTGATAGCTCAGCGGTTAAAGTACAGAATTAGTAACTAAAAGGTCACTGGTTCAAGACCCACATCTGCCAGGTTGCCACTGTTGGGCCCTTGAGCAACGCCCTTAACCCTTAATTGCTTGCAATGTATACAGTCTCAATTGTAAGTGGCTTTGAATAAAGGTGTTTGCTAAATGCTGAAAATGTAATAATAATATTTAAAGTTTTTTGGATGTCCTGCTATTATTAGGTTAGGATGTTAATGGAGTTCCTGTCATAGGCATAAAATAAGCTACATGAATACTCCATAATTTCCCTTCAGTCTTCAAATATTTTTTTAAAAATATGAACTTATCTAACTGTTATCTAACTGTGTGGAGTTGTTAAAAAATCTGAGCCCTTAAAATGAAATGATGCTATTAGACCTTAAAAGGTTGACAAGATTATACATTCAGACCTTACTTATTATTATTTTACACCTGTCTCTATCTGTCATTGCTCTGTTATGCAAATGTGACTGTTTGTGTTTAGTTTCCATGACTTAAACCATGTTCACACAAACCTTGGACATTACTGGTACTTGTAATGTTTTGGTTTTGTTCATGCTATTAGCTTCAGACTGTAGTTTGCAGAGATGCTTAGTAAAATATATGGTAATGCTTGGAAATACCTGATAAGGCCTAAAAATTACAGATCTGTAATGCCACACATTATGAGTCAAAGAAATATAGACATCACAGTTAACAGAGAAGCCTGTGCACACATTTTCCAGCTGTAATGAGACTGTGAGCAAAAGCAGCAGTGGGAAAAGCAGGAAGCAGTTGCATCATGTTCCTAACAAGAAGTGATAAATTACAAGAACAATGTGTGCTCATTAAAATGGTGAAAGTGCCAATGACATACAATATGCAATTAGGCAACTTTTTAAAAGCCTTCTACAGAATTTCTTAGCCTGATATAACCACAACAACCAGGATATCACAAAACTACCAAAATATTTTATTGTACTGCTTCAGTTATGGAAACATGGATTAAACTACAACAGAACTGTTTTTGTAAGACAGCTTCATTGTTATAATGTAGCAGTTGTAGGTTTTTATTAGTTTTACACACTTTGATGTTTTAATTTTTAATGATAGAAAACCAATGGGTGTTCTGTTCCTTTCTCAGTACTGAAACCTTAATGAAACTAGAATCTTACAGAAATCAAAAAAACATTATTTGGTATTTTTAGGAAGTTGCTGAATGGCTGCTAGGCTTTTCCAAGCATGCTACTACATTATCCAATGTGTTGCTAGGTGGTGACTGTGGTGTTTTAGGTGCTTGCTGGGGTGTTACTGTTACTGTGGTATCTTATGTGGCAGTAGAAAAGTTTATAAGCAGTTGCTCGATTGTTGCCAGATGATATTAAGGATCTAGGTAACTAGGAGCTCATGGGCCCCAGTGCAAAATAAATTTTGTGCCCCCTCAACAAATTTCATTTATATATATATATATATATATATATATATATATATATATATATATATACAGGTCCTTCTCAAAAAATTAGCATATTGTGATAAAGTTCATTATTTTCCATAATGTAATGATAAAAATTAAACTTTCATATATTTTAGATTCAATGCACACCAACTGAAATATTTCAGGTCTTTTATTGTTTTAATACTGATGATTTTGGCATACAGCTCATGAAAACCCAAAATTCCTATCTCAAAAAATTAGCATATTTCATCCGACCAATAAAAGAAAAGTGTTTTTAATACAAAAAAAGTCAACCTTCAAATAATTATGTTCAGTTATGCACTCAATACTTGGTCGGGAATCCTTTTGCAGAAATGACTGCTTCAATGCGGCGTGGCATGGAGGCAATCAGCCTGTGGCACTGCTGAGGTGTTATGGAGGCCCAGGATGCTTCGATAGCGGCCTTAAGCTCATCCAGAGTGTTGGGTCTTGTGTCTCTCAACTTTCTCTTCACAATATCCCACAGATTCTCTATGGGGTTCAGGTCAGGAGAGTTGGCAGGCCAATTGAGCACAGTAATACCATGGTCAGTAAACCATTCACCAGTGGTTTTGGCACTGTGAGCAGGTGCCAGGTCGTGCTGAAAAATGAAATCTTCATCTCCATAAAGCTTTTCAGCAGATGGAAGCATGAAGTGCTCCAAAATCTCCTGATAGCTAGCTGCATTGACCCTGCCCTTGATAAAACACAGTGGACCAACACCAGCAGCTGACATGGCACCCCAGACCATCACTGACTGTGGGTACTTGACACTGGACTTCAGGCATTTTGGCATTTCCTTCTCCCCAGTCTTCCTCCAGACTCTGGCACCTTGATTTCCGAAAACAGTACTTTGGACCACTGAGCAACAGTCCAGTGCTGCTTCTCTGTAGCCCAGGTCAGGCGCTTCTGCCGCTGTTTCTGGTTCAAAAGTGGCTTGACCTGGGGAATGCGGCACCTGTAGCCCATTTCCTGCACACGCCTGTGCACGGTGGCTCTGGATGTTTCTACTCCAGACTCAGTCCACTGCTTCCGCAGGTCCCCCAAGGTCTGGAATCGGCCCTTCTCCACAATCTTCCTCAGGGTCCGGTCACCTCTTCTCGTTGTGCAGCGTTTTCTGCCACACTTTTTCCTTCCCACAGACTTCCCACTGAGGTGCCTTGATACAGCACTCTGGGAACAGCCTATTCGTTCAGAAATTTCTTTCTGTGTCTTACCCTCTTGCTTGAGGGTGTCAATGATGGCCTTCTGGACAGCAGTCAGGTCGGCAGTCTTACCCATGATTGCAGTTTTGAGTAATGAACCAGGATGGGAGTTTTTAAAAGCCTCAGGAATCTTTTGCAGGTGTTTAGAGTTAATTCGTTGATTCAGATGATTAGGTTAATAGCTCGTTTAGAGAACCTTTTCATGATATGCTAATTTTTTGAGATAGGAATTTTGGGTTTTCATGAGCTGTATGCCAAAATCATCAGTATTAAAACAATAAAAGACCTGAAATATTTCAGTTGGTGTGCAATGAATGTAAAATATATGAAAGTTTAATTTTTATCATTACATTATGGAAAATAATGAACTTTATCACAATATGCTAATTTTTTGAGAAGGACCTGTATACATACACTGACTGGCCAAAAAAAAGGTCACACACTCTAATATTACGTTGGACCGCCTTTAGCTTTGATTACGGCACGCATTCGCTGTGGCATCGTTTCCACAAGCTTCCGCAATGTCACAACATTTATTTCTGTCCAGAGTTGCATTAATTTTTCCCCAAGATCTTGTATTGATGATGGGAGATTTGGAACACTGCGCAAAAATCCATTATATTCAGGTAGTCAGCTGACCTCATTCTTTGGGCAAATAACGTTGCTGAACCTAGACCTGACCAACTGCAGCAACCCCAGATCATAGCACTGCCCCCACAGGCTTGTACAGTAGGCACTAGGTATGATGGGTGCATCACTTCAGCTGCCTCACTTCTTACCCTGATGCGCTATCTCTCTGGAACAGGGTAAATCTGGACTCATCAATCTTTATGCTCCCTAGCAAATTGAAGCCATTTTTGCCGGTTAGCCTCACTGACAAGTGGTTTTCTTAAGGCTACACAGCTGTTTAGTCCCAATCCCTTGAGTTCCCTTCACATTGTGCGTGTGGAAATGCTCTTACTTTCACTATTAAACATTTCCCTGAGTTCTACTGTAGTTTTTCTACCATTTGATTTCATCATTCAAGATTTTTTTCCGACCACATTCCTTCCTCAAAGATGATGTTTCCCCACTGTCCTTCCACTTTTTAATAATGCGTTGGACAGTTCTTAACCCGATTTTAGTAGTTTCAGCAATCTCCTTAGATGTTTTCTCTGCTTGATGCATGCCAATAATTTGACACTTCTGAAAAAGATTAACATCTTTTCCACGACCACAGGATGTGTCTTTCGACATGGTTGTTTAACAAATGAGAAGCTACTACTCACTGCATCAGTTACGGTTAAATAACTTGTTGCCAGCTGAAACATAATCACCCATGCAGTAATTATCCAATGGGAGGCTCTTACATATTTGCTTAGTTACATATTTGCTTACATCTTACATATTTGCTCCAGGTGGTGACCTTTTTTTTATATATATATTTGCATTGCATTTGCATTTGCATTTTCAGCATTTAGCAGACGCTTTTATCCAAAGCGACTTACACAATGAGCGGGACACGATGAGCAATTGTATATATACAGTGTATCACAAAAGTGAGTACACCCCTCACATTTCTGCAAATATTTCATTATATCTTTTCATGGGACAACACTATAGACATGAAACTTGGATATAACTTAGATAATATAAGAAGATTGCTAACACCCTGAAACTGAGCTACAGCATGGTGGCCAAGGTCATACAGCGGTTTTCCAGGACAGGTTCCACTCGGAACAGGCTTCGCCAGGGTCGACCAAAGAAGTTGAGTCCACGTGTTCGGCGTCATATCCAGAGGTTGGCTTTAAAAAATAGACACATGAGTGCTGCCAGCATTGCTGCAGAGGTTGAAGACGTGGGAGGTCAGCCTGTCAGTGCTCAGACCATACGCCGCTCACTGCATCAACTCGGTCTGCATGGTCGTCATCCCAGAAGGAAGCTGACGCACAAGAAAGCCCGCAAACAGTTTGCTGAAGACAAGCAGTCCAAGAACATGGATTACTGGAATGCCCTGTGGTCTGACGAGACCAAGATAAACTTGTTTGGCTCAGATGGTGTCCAGCATGTGTGGCGGCGCCTTGGTGAGAAGTACCAAGACAACTGTATCTTGCCTACAGTCAAGCATGGTGGTGGTAGCATCATGGTCTTGGGCTGCATGAGTGTTGCTGGCACTGGGGAGCTGCAGTTCATTGAGGGAAACATGAATTCCAACATGTACTGTGACATTCTGAAACAGAGCATGATCCCCTCCCTTCGAAAACTGGGCCTCATGGCAGTTTTCCAACAGGATAACGACCCCAAACACAACCTCCAAGATGACAACTGCCTTGCTGAGGAAGCTGAAGGTAAAGGTGATGGACTAAACCCAATTGAGCACCTGTGGCGCATCCTCAAGTGGAAGGTGGAGGAGTTCAAGGTGTCTAACATCCACCAGCTCCGTGATGTCATCATGGAGGAGTGGAAGAGGATTCCAGTAGCAACCTGTGCAGCTCTGGTGAATTCCATGCCCAGGAGGGTTAAGGCAGTGCTGGATAATAATGGTGGTCACACAAAATATTGACACTTTGGGCACAATTTGGACATGTTCACTGTGGGGTGTACTCACTTATGTTGCCAGCTATTTAGACATTAATGGCTGTGTGTTGAGTTATTTTCAGAAGACAGTAAATCTACACTGCTATACAAGTTGTACACTGACTACTCTAAGTTATATCCAAGTTTCATGTCTATAGTGTTGTCCCATGAAAAGATATAATAAAATATTTGCAGAAATGTGAGGGGTGTACTCACTTTTGTGATACACTGTATATATATATACAGTGTATCACAAAAGTGAGTACACCCCTCACATTTCTGCAGATATTTAAGTATATCTTTTCATGGGACAACACTGACAAAATGACACTTTGACACAATGAAAAGTAGTCTGTGTGCAGCTTATATAACAGTGTAAATTTATTCTTCCCTCAAAATAACTCAATATACAGCCATTAATGTCTAAACCACCAGCAACAAAAGTGAGTACACCCCTAAGAGACTACACCCCTAAATGTCCAAATTGAGCACTGCTTGTCATTTTCCCTCCAAAATGTCATGTGACTCGTTAGTGTTACTAGGTCTCAGGTGTGCATAGGGAGCAGGTGTGTTCAATTTAGTAGTACAGCTCTCACACTCTCTCATACTGGTCACTGAAAGTTCCAACATGGCACCTCATGGCAAAGAACTCTCTGAGGATCCTAAAAGACGAATTGTTGCGCTACATGAAGATGGCCAAGGCTACAAGAAGATTGCCAACACCCTGAAACTGAGCTTCAGCACAGTGGCCAAGATCATCCAGCGTTTTAAAAGAGCAGGGTCCACTCAGAACAGACCTTGCGTTGGTCGTCCAAAGAAGCTGAGTGCACGTGCTCAGCGTCACATCCAACTGCTGTCTTTGAAAGATAGGCGCAGGAGTGCTGTCAGCATTGCTGCAGAGATTGAAAAGGTGGGGGGTCAGTCTGTCAGTGCTCAGACCATACGCCGCACACTACATCAAATTGGTCTGCATGGCTGTCACCCCAGAAGGAAGCCTCTTCTGAAGTCTCTACACAAGAAAGCCCGCAAGCAGTTTGCTGAAGACATGTCAACAAAGGACATGGATTACTGGAACCATGTCCTATGGTCTGATGAGACCAAGATTAATTTGTTTGGTTCAGATGGTCTCAAGCATGTGTGGCGGCAATCAGGTGAGGAGTACAAAGATAAGTGTGTCATGCCTACAGTCAAGCATGGTGGTGGGAATGCCATGGTCTGGGGCTGCATGAGTGCAGCAGGTGTTGGGGAGTTACATTTCATTGAGGGACACATGAACTCCAATATGTACTGTGAAATACTGAAGCAGAGCATGATCCCCTCCCTCCGGAAACTGGGTCGCAGGGCAGTGTTCCAGCATGATAATGACCCCAAACACACCTCTAAGACGACCACTGCTTTATTGAAGAGGCTGAGGGTAAAGGTGATGGACTGGCCAAGCATGTCTCCAGACCTAAACCCAATAGAACATCTTTGGGGCATCCTCAAGCGGAAGCTGGAGGAGCGCAAAGTCTCGAATATCCGCCAGCTCCGTGATGTCGTCATGGAGGAGTGGAAAAGCATTCCAGTGGCAACCTGTGAAGCTCTGGTAAACTCCATGCCCAGGAGACTTAAGGCAGTTCTGGGAAATAATGGTGGCCACACAAAATATTGACACTTCAGGAACTTTCACTAAGGGGTGTACTCACTTTTGTTGCCGATGGTTTAGACATTAATGGCTGTATATTGAGTTATTTTGAGGGAAGAATAAATTTACACTGTTATATAAGCTGCACACAGACTACTTTTCATTGTGTCAAAGTGTCATTTTGTCAGTGTTGTCCCATGAAAAGATATACTTAAATATCTGCAGAAATGTGAGGGGTGTACTCACTTTTGTGATACACTGTATGTCTAGTAACGTTAAGCAGGTTACACAGATTCTCAAAATCCCTTGCTGTGCACTCACTGTATATTTTGATTACAAGTATTCTGATATTTCATTGTCTTTTAGTTATTTTAATGTTTTACTTTACGAAAATATTGTCGTGTTTTTACTTTCGTTATCGCCGCACTTTACCGCTAGCATTAGCCACTTGCTACCGTAGAGGGTTGGCTCACCTAGCCACTGCGAGTGCTGCTTGTCCGGCGGGGATGCTACGAGTCTTTTGCTGTGCGCGGTGGTGGGGGTGTGGGAATAAAGGCACACGACAAGGTAAAGTTCACTTTAACTGTTTAGTCAGGACTTGAATGAGCGTTACAACACTTTAGACTGCCTAGCTCCAGCACCCGAACTACCTACTGGGTTTGGCGGCACGGTGGCTAAGTGGGTAGCACTGTCGCCTCACAGCAAGAAGGTCCTGGGTTTGATCCCCAGGTGGGATGGTCCGGGTCCTTTCTGTGTGGAGTTTGCATGTTCACCCCGTGTCCGTGTGGGTTTCCTCCGGGTGCTCCGGTTTCCTCCCACAGTCCAAAGACATGCAGGTGAGGTGAATTGGAGATATATCCTTGTTTACTGATGAACCTTGTGTAATGAGAACCTGTTCTGTCATGAATGTAACCAAAGTGTAAAACATGATGTTAAAATCAAACAAACCTATTGGGTTCAATAATGGGGCCATACGGTGAGTCTCATATACAAAACTAACTAACTGCAAAACATCCGAAAGCACATGAATAAATCCGGGTGCTCTATTCTGATTGGCTGAGCTGAATGTCACTCACATATCGCCGCTACAATATTGTAATATAATAATAACGACCTGGCGAGTGCAACCAATGGGGGGGCAGTGCGGTGGGGGGTTGAGTTAATGTCACGGAGGGCCCCCCCACGCCATGGGCCCCAGTGCACCTGTTCCCCCCCGGTAGTTACTCCCCTGTTAAGGATATTACCAGGTGGTTGCTTAGGGTGTTTCTAAGTAGTTACTAGAGTGTTTTCAGTGGATTGCTATGGTGTTGCAAGTGGTTGCTAGGGTGTCTGGGAATAGGGTGTCAGTAACAATTTTGACAGCATTGTTGCACAATGACATTAAGCATATGTATGCAGTCAATACTATTACATAAATTGCATTTTGTAATCAGTATTTTATTCAAAAATAAAATGCACATGTAAGAATTTTTACAGTAATTTAAGAACTCATTGCCATTTCATATAGAATTTTTTTATAATTAGTTTATGTTTATTTACCCTTATGCTGTTACTTAGCTGTAGAAGTGTTCATTTTGTTTTCAAACTGTCAGGTCATTTTCAATAAAGCAAGAGTATTTACTTACTCTTAACTCCATTGATGGCCACTCTGTTGGTGTTGTAAAAACCACTCTTGCAGCGGCATTTGTATTTGTCCAGAACAAATCCATGACCAGGAATGGGAAGACACTAAAAGAGAAACAGAAGAAGAACTTGATGATATGGTGTAGTAACACATTCCGACTGATCAAAGCAAACACTACATAAAAAAAATTTATTACAAGTTTAAATATAGTTTAACCTAGAGCTATGATCTCTGAAGACAATTTAAATATGAAGAACAACACAGTTTCATGGTGATTTTTTACTGTACAAAGATGTTCTTGTAGTGCTTGCTTAGTTCAACCCGTGTGTTATATACTCTTTATAGGTAAAGTATTGGCTCGTTGAAATAGGACACCCCCCCCCCCCTACACACACACACACACAAACACTTTTGGGACAAATACACTCCTTTGGAAAGATTTTGTTTTTGGAAATTTGAGGTCATCTAGTGAAATATGTATTTGTGTGGCACTGTTGGAAACAAAAGCCTCACAATTTCACAATCAACTTTTCATTTTATCATAATGGTGTTCAATGGGGTTGCGGTCAGGGCTCCGTGCAGGCCACTGGAGTTTCTCCACACAAACTCATCAAACCATGTCTTTATGGACCCTACTTTGTGCACAGGGGAACAGTCCTGATGAAACAGTAAAAGGATTTCCAAATTGTTGCCAAACTTGCAAGCATTTGATTGAGAATATTTAGACAGAAAAAAACTTATCCTTTTGCAGCTTATTTGCTGCTTTCTAGAACTACTTTTAAATAAATTTTACTAGTTTTATATAAATACCAAATAAGATCCAGGGTTCAAATCCTCAGCAGTGCTATCAGACGGTCGGAGGCCTAGATACAGACATGATTGTCCAAGGAGGGAATTGCCAAGGCTTTGCTTTGAGTTGGTGTCCTGTCCATTGTGTGTTACTGCATTGTGCTTGGGGATTCTGAAATCATCGTGATTTAGACCAGTATAAAGAGGTGGTAAAAAATTAAATAAAGCATCACAGTGTGCCTCAATCAAAAGAAATGTCCGAAAACTGCAAATCAGCAACTCATCCAAAAAGTCACAAAAGAAACCAAACAAACTGTAGGCCTGGCCCACCTTAGCATTCCTGAGAGAACTGCAAAGCAAAAAGCATTGCTAACCTGGGGCAACATCAAGGCTAGTCACACATTTGCTAAAAATCCAACTTAATTAAGCCTTTTTGGATAACATTATGTGCATTGATGAGTCAGAACTTTTTTTTAAGAAAACAATGGTTCACACCACTGGTCACATGTAGTCACATGTGGTATAAATCTGTGTTAGTGTAATTGTTGGTGTGGGGCTGCTTGGCCCTGATCAGTTTGCCATAATTGACAGAACCATAAATTTTGCTTTCTAGCAAAAAATCCTGAAAAAGAAAGTCTGGTCATCAATCTGTGTCAGGACCTTAAAAGGTCATATGTTTATGCTTAAAAAGTCTGAAGTGTTAGGTTCCAGTTATTGTTGCCAAATTGAAACAACCAGCAAAGTTTATGGGTCTAATTACTTTTTCACATAGGTGGTATAATTATCACATAACCTTATTTTCCTTGTATAAAATATTATGTTTCCCCATGGTTTTATAGTGTTATTTTAAATTTTTTTAGCAATAAAACTGTTTAGTATGACATACAAAATAGAGAAAACTTCATCCATAATGATAAAGTATCAGATTAGATAAAATTAATAATAGGGTATTTTTAGAACAATCAACACACAGAGATAATCTTCATTTGCAACTATATACAGCTCAGTCTTTATTAAGAGTGCAAAGAGTACAAATTTCCTCTGTGTGTTGACTGTACTATAAATACCCTGTTATGAATGTTATCTAATCTAATGCTTTATTACCCTGTCTAAGATATTTTTCACTTCCTCTTCTTGGCAATACATGTTTAAAATGAAAAGCACCAGGACATACAGCTAACATACTGCAGAGAAAGCAGAACCATACTAAATGTGATGTAAATCTGCTTTCAAAGCGTTATTTGGAACAGCAGGAGGTTGTGTTTGAACATCTTGTTAAATTTTGCATTGTACTGAAGGGCTTTTTGCATCCTCACAAGCAGTCACAGCTTTGAAGTTTATGTATCTGACAGGTCCAGGGTCAACATGGGGCACAGGATTAACCAGAGGACAAGAATAAAAAAAAATAAAAAAAATAAAGCAGGCAAAAGTTTAAAAGAAAGGAAAGCAATTATTTATGCTTATTCCTTTTCTTCTGCCCTGATTTGATTGTCACCACAGTGGATTATTTTGGTCCACATACCTGATTTGGCAAATTTTTTACACCAGATACCCTTCCTGATGTGAATCTCATTATTATTCAGGCTTAAAAACCTTGGGATTGGCACTGAAAGCACGCCATTTTAAAACATTTTAAAACATTTCACAATAAGCAGGTGAACTGGTAACAGGTAAGGGTTTCATAATTGGGTTTTAATTGACCAAAGGCAATTTATTTTATAAAAAAAAAAAAATCTCAAGCAGTTAAAAAAAAGAATATTTCTCAAAACAAATTAAGTAATTTAGGTATTTCACCATTTCTATGCATATGCATCAGCAAATCTGAAGAAAGTCTGTGTGGGGCGAGGTCAAAACAGATGTCACTTAACACAGTCCAACGCTGCAGCAAGAACTGCAACCTGAAGCTGTATTACGCAAAGAAAAAAAATCATAAATCAAATCTATACAGAAATACAACCAAGCTCTCTGGGCACAAGCTCATCTCAGTTAGACAAAAAGAAAGTAGAAATGTGTGCTGTGGTCAGATGAGTTCCTGTATCAGCTTTGGTTTTCAGATGGTTGGTTGTGCTTGAAGACCTCTACTTTAAAAAAAGTAAAAAAAAATTCCCTGTATATTTCAATTGAGAATTTAAAGCATTTCCTGATTAGAGTTTTTTTACAGGTCCTTTGGTGTGTGCAAGCCCCTGCTGTGGACATTCTACCAGTCGGTTGTAGCCAGTGCTCTGTTGTACTCTGTTGTCTGCTTGGGCAATGGATGGCTGGCTCAGTCATTGGAGTTAAGCTGGATTACTTGGAAACTGTTTTGGAACGTAGGACACTTTATAAACATTTAACAATCTTGGACAATGCAGCACACCCCCTCCACTCAACAGTGAAGGCACAGAAAAGTGTGTTTAGCAAGTGGCTAAACCCGTTAAGCTGTGCCAAAGAGTGGCATGTGAGGTCTTTTTTACCCTCTGCCATCAGACTCTACAATGAGTCTCTTTACAGTCGGGGCAGCCAGACCCAGTGGCGTAACTACAGGGGGGGCAGGGGTGGCAGGTGCACTGGGGCCCATGGCAGGAGGGGGCCCTCCATGAACCACCCACCTCACTGCCCCCCCCCCCCCCCCCCCCCACTGGCTGCACGTATTATGCATGTATTATGGCAATATATATATATATATATGAAATTTGTTGAGGGGGCCCAAAATATTTTTTTTTTTTGCACTGGGGCCCATGAGCTCCTAGTTACGCCACTGGTCAGACCTAATGTTGTTGGACTGATTAGGGTTGATTTTTTCCTAGAACTTACACCACTTATACACTGACGTCTCTATATTACCTGTCTTATCAGTCTATCTATAAATCATCTGTCTATCTATAGTTGTAAATAGCAACTTTGATGTTCCCAGGAAGGTAAGCCCCTGTGATCTGATGAGAAACCTATAACTAACTATAAATAAGTGCTTATGATATACACTGCCAACAGTAATCACATTTCTTCATTGTTAGCATGATTTATTTATTTAGTGTAGTCAGGGCTTTGCTGTGTGAGATGTGTGTAATGCTCAGTATGAAAAAAGGCAGCGATTCCTACTTGGTACAAAATAAGTTAAGCCAGTTTAGCATTTAAGCACTAAATTAATCATATCTGAAATAACATCATAAATCCAACATTTACCAACTCTTTCAATGACAAAAAGCTTGTTTTTAATCAAGTAAACATCTGCAGCATGAGCTCCAGTTTTAATAGAAAATCACTTTGTCCTAATATAACTTAATGCAGTATCTGACAGACAAAATTACACACAATTTGTCTTCATATAATGGGTTCCAAAAATATCTCATGTTGATCTCGGCTGTCCACTGGGAGCAGTCTAACTGGCAGATCTGTTAATTACACAGACATTTTTGAGGGTAAGTTGTCATGTAAACAAAGCAACTATTTACTCCATGAAATCTTAGCTTAGGCATTTTTGCAATTAGAACAAAAATATTTTTGACTATTTCACTAATGTTTTTGCTTCAGTGGATTCAAATGTGCACCTACAATAGCTATGTCTGTCTATAGATGTACTGACCACATGTTCACACATGTATGTATACTGGCCACATTATTGGTGATTATATGTATTTATTATTGTTGTTGTTGAGGGCGCATACAAGGTGCAGAGGTAGAGAGGTAGTGCAAGTTACCACTGCACCTCCTAAGTGCCTACAACAACAATTCATTCATTTATTGTCTGTATTACCACTGCTTTATCCTGGTCAGAGTTACGGTTGTGCTTCTGACTAGTGACACATTGATAATGACATTTACAAAAACACATTTTCTCTTGTGTTCTACTGCCTGAAGATAACAGGATTGTAACAAGCTCACCTGCTGTAGAGATCATGCCCTTCTGCCTTCCCAAATATGGCTGGCAGAGAGAGCATGGAGGCACAGATGACTGACATGTTAGTTTCTCCTAACTGACAGTCTCCGATCAGTTAAAAGATTTCTCCTTCAAATTTTTTCTAGCTCCTCTGGCAATCTGCTTTTTCTCTAGAACTATGATGCCAAGCTTGGTCCAGTCTGTTTTAATGCTGGAGTGGGATGGCAGCATTTTTTGTATATTTTTTCTGGGAACTAAGTCAGCATGTCGGCCTTTTTCAGCCTTCTCGACAGAACCGTTCTGCATGAGCAAGCTGCCCCAGAAGTTGGCATAATAGCCCTTTTCTAGAGCAAGCACCTTGTTACAAAACACGCTGGCCATGAGCTGCGCCAGTGGTCCCATTCGCATGTTACTGTCCCCATGTCATTTAAGGGTTCTCTACCTTTAATTTTTTTCTGAGAACTGAGTTGTTGCAGATGGTCAGAGTAACCTCTCTGACTGCTTTGTGACTAGTGTTTGTCACTCTTCTAAAAACACTTTGGGTAGGCTGCTTAGGTAGCGCAGCGGTAAAAACACACGCTAGCACACCAGATCTGGGATCTCGAATACATCATATCAAGTCTCAGCTCTGCCTGCCAGCTTGGCTGAGCAGCCACATGAACAACGATTGGCCTGTTGTTCATATAGGGGTGGGGAATTAAGCCGGATAGGGACTCTCTCATAACTAATGCAATTACGACCTCTGCTGGCTGATTGATGGCACCTGCACTTGGGTGTGGAAGGAGTGTGTTGATCAGGGTGTGTCTCTATGTACACAGAGCTGATCCACAGGCCTTTCTAGTGTGGATGACAAAATACATACGGCTGCTGCCCACATGTCGGAGGGGGCGTGGGTTAGCTTCATTCTCCTGAGTTGGGACGGCATTAGTGGAGAGGAAGCATGACGCAATTGGGCAATTGGACCCCCTAATGTCAGGAGAAAAAGGGGAGAAAAAGGGGAGAAAATGCATAAACAATATATATATATATATATATTAGGGCTGTCGAAGTTAACGCGATAATAACGCATTAACGCGATTTCAATTTAACGCGATTAAAAATAATAGTGCCGTTAACGCAAATTCTAGTTAATATTGAGACTTGACTGGTAGAACAAACGTTTTAATGTCGGACTTGCCACCGTTTTTCATTTGCGGTTTGTTAACATAATGTAACCGAGCGTTGTAGTGATGCACTTATAAAGAAATAAATACACGCTATATTCACAAGTTGTCGGGAGCAGAACACTTTTATTAACTTATTCTGTTAAGGTACCAAATACCGGAAAGCTGAGTCAAGCACGTTAGTCCATGCACTATGGAAGCCCCAAAGGGTCAAAACACACTCACTTCGTGTAGAAACGGCCATCAAACCATTGTCACAATACAACCACAGAAAAGTCTGTTACAATAACTACGCCTTATCCCACCTAAAGCACCGCTGATCTACAATGTTCGCTGATGGAGAAATTCTAAACTACAATCTGACATTTACTGCCTAGTATGTGAGTGAATAAAACTCCCTTACAGTTTTCTCTTGTCCCAGCAGTTTTTAACATCAGTACATTTAGCATAAAATGTGTTCACCATTTTAATTGTAACATTTCACTTAAAAATCCTTGTTTTCTATAACATTTACACAGATTTTTTTTAATGCGATTAATCGCGATTAACTATATGAAATTCTGAGATTAATCGCGATTAAAAATTTTAATCGTTTGACAGCCCTAATATATATATATATATATATATATATACACTTTGGGCAGGGGTTTTCAGCCAATTAAGAGGGTTTACAAACTTTAACCCCACCACAAACCTCCTTTACGCCCCATTGGCTTATGATTTAAGTCTACAGAATGAGAGGGGTTCCAAATAAAATAGGTAATCTAAAGACAGTCAATTATGGAATGTCAAAAAACCTTTATATTATAACTTTTACATTTCTAAGTAAGATTTATCTGCCTAGAAGTACTGTACATATTCATATTATTGATTTTGTAAAAGATATTCTTCATATGACTTCAACTGCATCTCAGGTGACCCCACTGCAGATTTCTATGCTTGCACTAGGCACTTTTTATATGGAAAGCAGGATTCACGTAGGATGTTTAACGCTGATATGGTTTAAAGCAGCCCACACAGCACACTTACTGTTGCCACAGTAATACTGTAAACCTGTAAACAACATAGTTACATAGTGGCTGGCTATAATGCTAAACAGCATTGTGAAAAAACAACCAATTTGCTTTTAAACTGCCTTTAAGAATTTTAAAATTGGCTTTAAGCTCTCAAAAACAACAATCCGACCTCCAAATCAGGTCTTTTCTTGCGTCTTGATTAATCAGGTAATAAAATCCATTTGTCCTTCAGTGTTTTGTCTGCATTTTGAAAGCAGATACATTTTGACTGTCTTACAGCTGACTGTTGGCAAAAAGACTGTCAGTGTAAATAAATCCTTATTTTCCACAGCTATTCCATAAAGCACGCTGTACAAGACAACCAAAACAACTAGAACAACTAGAAACCTAAGGTGCCTTATTAATCAAGCTCTTTTAAAATAAAATAATGGCCTTTCGCTCCAAAACCTAAAAAAGCATCTTGGTTATATCCACAATTTCTATTGACATCCACAGATCTGTATCTTGAATGTCCTCAAGTTCACTTAAGTAAATGATTACCTGCCCTAGGTGGTCATTCAGATATGAAAAATATTAGACAAAAAGTACACATAACAATGGTTTTTAAATAGTTTTTGGCCTGTGCTAAATTTTAAACAGTACAAAACAATTAAAATATGTATTTTTAAGTAACCCCAAGCCGTTTGATTGCTTTTTTAAATTTTATTACATTTTCATGTTTTATCATTGCTTTATGCTTGTCCGGTTTCTAAAGAATCACTGACTGCAATCAGTAACACACCCCAGACAGAACAGCAATCCATCCACCCCCTTTAGATTTGGCCAATCATGTCTGTAAGCAACATACTGGTTTTCTGCTGGCAGACTTATAATTTGTGTTTTTTTCCGGGGTCACTAGGAAACTGCCATGGATGAGCAAGCTGCTCCAGAGGGCCTTTTCTCTGATAGGCCTTTTCCAGAGTGAGCCCCACTTTTGAAACCATGCTGAGAGTGGGCTGTGACAGTTGGTGGTGTGTGGTGTGTCTTTGTTCTGGGTTTCCTCTTTAGCTGAGAACTTGGTTGTCACAGACACCTGATCAGCTTGCCATATTGTGACAACCGGTTATCATTTCTGTTATATCCCTTTTTTATTCACTTTCTCCCTTGTTGGCTGCAGATGTTTTTGAGTCTTTTATTTGTTTCTGTTATTTTTGGCCACCACTTTTATTTTTCCATTACACTTTTTTGTTTGTGGCTTTTTATCAGTTTTGTACTACCTTGGTTAAGCATACTGGTGCTGGCCTACATATACAGTATATTACATTTAATGGATCACATGTTTATGTGACATGTCTATGCGTGACTTCAAGGTAAAGGTCAGAGTTCACTGAACTTTAAACAGTGAAGAGATCTTTTTGAAGTACAGAGGAAGGCACAGAGGGTGATTGGCAAAACACTAGAAAATACACACCTCAGTGATACAGTATTCATACATACTTAGCCAATACAAAGGCAAATACAGTAAGTTTAAACACACAAACTACAGAGCGGTGACAAAAACTAGATAGGACTAATTATGTGCCATTACTATAATAAACAAGAACAGGAAATAATATAATTATAATACTACAATTAAGCAGCCCTAAGAGGGGCATTTTCTCTTTCTGAAGCTATCCATTAGAAGCTATCCACACCTCTTTAAACCTCTCAGTACTGTTAGAAAATTGTTATATGCCTGATACACTTTGTTAGATGTTTCTCAGGCTTTGTGGACTTTTAGTTACAGTTGCAATTAAAATTATTCCACCCCCCAAATTTACAAAGTTGGTTGCAATGAACCAATAAGAACCAATCTAATAAGAACACATTAAATACTTCAACACAACTTACATATAAAAAGTGGTGTCTTGATATATAACAGTGACTACTGCAGTCTCACAGTTATTAAACCCCTTCATGACAAGCATCTTTAGCACTTAGTAGCGCACCCTTTTGCTAATATGACCTGTTGCAAACGTGATGCATAGCCAGACAACAGCTTCTTGCAGCATGCCTGAAGAATCTTAACCCATTTACATGGGCAATTGCCTCCAGTTCACTAATATTCTAGGGTCTGTGTACTGCAACTGCTTTCTTTAAATCCCACCAAAAAGTTTTTATGGGGTTCAAGTCAGGCAATTGTAGGAACCAATCCAATATCTTCCTTCTGAGTATTGGACTGAAGGTCCACTGACACCCAGGCTTCAGCTTCCTCACAAAAGGCATTAAGTTTTTTTCTAAGATTTCCTCATACTTGATTGAATCCATCTAGACACTGCAGTTTTTCACTGCCAAAGGAAGCAAAGCAGCCCCAGAGCATCACCGAGCCACAGCCACACCTAAGGTTAGGCTGGGTGTTCTTTTAAGTGTATGCTTCATTCTTCCTTCTCCAGACATACCCTTGATCCACAGGCCTGAAAAGTTCCAGTTTTGTTTTACCATTATACAGAAAAGAATCCCAAGATTTCTGTAACTTATTTATACGGTTTTGAGCGTATTGACTTTCTTTGTGCTTTTGGGTCATTAAAAGTGTCTGTTTTGTAATTCAGTTATGGATAACTTCAGTGTTTAGTAAGTCTGAACTTGGGAACTATGCTTTCAAATGTATCTCTATAAGAATTCAGTGTATTTGCTTTCATTTTGAATACTTTTTTGCTTAAGGCAGTTATTCTTGTCCTAACTTTCTGGACTGTAATTTAGTCATATTTCTAACTTGCAATCAAACGTCACAGTCAATAAAACTTAAGCAAGTCCAGGTGGTTCTATTCAGAGAGTTGAATAATTCTTAGACCGCAGTAGTCATTTAAAGTGGAATTTTGTGTTTAATTTTTATATTAAACTATTTAAATGGTTCTTGTTTGATTGGTTTACTGCAAAGTGCTGAAAGTTCGTAGATTTTTTTCTCTCACTCACTTTCTTAACCGCTTATCCAATTAGGGTTGCGGGGGGTGCTGGAGCCTATCCCAGCCTTTCAATGGGCGCAAGGCACAGAGTTACACCCTGGATGGGGTGCCAGTCCATCTGGAGGGGGCAGACACACATACACACACATGCACACACCCATTCACCTATAGGGCAATTCAGTGTCTCCAATTAACCTGACTGCATGATTCTGGACTGTGGGAGGAAACCGGAGCTCCCGGAGGAAACCCACGCAGACACGGGGAGAACATGCACCCGGACTGCCCTGCCTGGGGATCAGTTTTTAATCATTTTAATTGCAACTGTAAATGTCCATATGATTCATACTATTTCACAGTACTACACATTTGCAAGTATGACTTCAGATCTATTAACAAAACGGCAGCTTTTGAGTTGATTCTTTCAGGACCTTCTGGCACTAGACAGAGAGAATCACAACAGATGACATCACTTAGAACTAATTCATCAGGATTTAAATTAACAGGTAGAATCTGTGCAGATGTAACAGCATGACTCCTTTCAGTCTGAAAGTTCCCAGGTTCATGTGTGGAGTTCTGGTTACTAATCATGTTTTGGTATTTTGACCTGCTGATTTTGAAAAATTACCCATGCAATCTACAGGTGTGCATGTGCATGTGTTCTCAGTCGTGTATGATTCTTCAAAATGCCTAAATAATTGAAGTCAGCACTTATAACTATTACAGCATCTATTCAATTGTGTGACCAATAAATTTCTGGCGCTCTGCTGGTGGTTCTATAGTGTTCTATACTGATTCATTCTGTGTGCTGCAGAGCCAGAGATAACAGGAGAGAATCATGGCTCATTTGCATAAGAAGAGCTGCAGGCACAATAAGATGGCTTTATCATATTACACCACAAGTGCACAAACCATGCCGTCCTCAGCACTATTTATAACCTCCACTGCTAAAAGGGACAGCAGCCTTTTTCCAACTAACAACTACTTTCTGCATCAGCACATCAAATGGAAACTCTCAGGATTCACAGGCAAACATCAGGGCACTCAGCCATTGACTACAGAGCACTCAGAGCAGAGTTCAATTACACATAGCAAAGGAAAGAGGAATGGATGGGGAAGTGGAGTGATGCAGTAACTGATACATGCAGGGATCCAAAGTGCAAGCATTTTACTCACAGGTGCTTCCGAAAAAGGACCTTATCAATAAACAAAGACCAAACACTTGCAGCCATGTGAAAGGCAGTTTAATTATTGGTGAGGGTTTTTTCATTATTAAAATAAACAAGCCATTAGGAAGCCTGAAGAACCAAAGAGTAGACATGATGCTTTGGAGAAACACTGTGCATATGGTCAACAAGAGTCAGAATCCACTTGTCACCACTTTAATAATAATACTATTAACAACAATAATAATACTAACCTAGATGAATCACACATTTTCTAGCTTTACATGCTTTAGTCCTCCCCCTTGGAGCATCTTTTGAACCATCCTTGTTGTGTACTTTACCCAGTTGCTGTTTGGTCATTTTACGTCTTCCAATAGTTTTTAATTGTTGGCAGTTGGCAGTCAATCCAGTCAGTGGAGTGTCATTTTCCACCCTTGGCTGGTCTATGGCTGTTGTCCGTAAATACTTCTTGACCTTGTCCTTATGAATTGCCGTCTTTATGTATGCAAGAGATTCACTGTATCCCTTTGCCAGTGAAGACCCTTCTTTTTCCCACTGCAAATCTTTTGATTGTAGTTACTTTTGAGATACTACTAGTCTTGTTCTTGTGACCCAGCTTGTCCTATTGCATGAGAATATTGATGACCACAACAATGTATTTATACTTTTCCTTATTATTTAAGATTTGGTTCAGGTAATCATTTAATCAGTACCTTATTAAATAGATTAAATGATGTGTGCCTGTAAAGGAATTCAACAGGCACTTGCATGGAATAGCTGTCAATTCTACTTGTCTGTCTGTCTTTTTATGTATCTTCTCTACTTAGAATATAGGCAGCAAAAGAAGAGCAAAAAAACTTCCAACACAAATTAGCTCTTTTTTAGTTATAGCAATATAGCACATAACAAAACATAACACCAGAAACAATGCTAAAAACCAATGATGAGGATGTTCACGGTAGCCGACTGCATCTTTTCACCTGTACGAGGCAAGTTCATATTGAGATCGGCGTACGGAAAGCCACGCACTGATCTCCATTACCCTCCATCTCTGTGCAGGCACCATCGGTCAGCCAGCAAAGGTTGTGATTGCAGTTATAAGGAATCCCTTCTGCGTCCAACTCAATGGACAAGCCAACAGACAATGTCCGTGTAGGCGGACATAGGCATTAAAATAAAAGAAACTTAATTTTAATGCCTATGTTTTTTTAACTAAATGTCAAGCTAAAGGTTGTCTATGGCTTATATTCCTTGATATTGATCGCCAAAACATGCAAGTAAGTGAACTGGCTGCTTTAAATTACCGAAGGTTATTGGGTGAATGTGTGAGTGGTCACCAATGTGACCCTTAACAAGATAAAGCAATGAGTGAAAATGCAGGGGTGGGTTAATTACAAACAGGAATTGTGAATGTCAGGTGCCAGCTAGTAAGAAAACTAGTAAGAAACTGTATTAATATTCTTCATTAATATGAATTAGCTGTACCACTGTGATTCTCAGAAATCTAAAACCAAATGCTCTACCAAAAAGAGGAAATCTGACCTCCATGCTGGTTAGGTTACACCTGTGAGTTCCACCAAACCAGCCATCACTGGAACACTGATCGATATCCACATCCTGCAGATTGATATCCAAACGTACAACTCCCCTGTGAGAGAAAGAGAGAAAGATAAAGAAGGTTCAGTTATGAGTTGAGAAGCCGAGTCAATCAGCCCAAATATTACATTTGTAAGTGAAATGTGGGTTTCACTGGTTAAATGCTTTCAATCCACAAAACTTGCATCAGGTGAAAAACATGTTGCCTGAAGCCTGACAGCTTCTATATAAGTGTGAAAGCTTTATAAGATGGAAACATTAAAGCCATGACAGATTTACAGCCCCGGTCAGCATGACACATGCTACAGCAAACCACACGACTAATGAAAATGAAAATGAAAGTGCCAAGGCCTGACAGGTAGTGACTGACGTTTGCTTCTATTAGACTGATGCAGATGTGCAGTCCAAAAATAGAACAGCATAAAAGGAATGCATTCAGGAAACATTGATAAATCAAACTGGCCCATCTTCAGGTAAAGAACATCTAGACAAAATAGATTTGTAAATGTTAGGTTGACTCTTTATAGATGGCTGTTCATATCTGATGATGAATCAGTTGCATTCTGACATTTGAAAATGCATTGCATGATTCAAAACATGTGGACCCTTTAGCTAGATAGTGTTGAAATAAAAGAACACATTAAAATATTCATTTAGAGCATTTATTCAACATTAAACAATGTTTACTATTTATGCTTTTTGTAGTCCATGAGATTAGATGTCTGGAGAAACTTGGGTGGGTGGGTAAAAAGTCTTATTAGGGCAGGACCAAACCCAGTAGTTGAAGCATGCTGTATTCTAAACTTCAGTCTACCATATTTAGTAACATGTCTAATTAGTACACTGCAAATAGCAGTAGCAGCAGGATGCAGAGTTCAGCCCAGACTTCACAATTCCAGCTCCTCCTGGGGTTTCTCCAGTTAATTACATACCAGTGTGAAAATTATAATTTCCCCAGTAAGTCTAGGGTCAGCCTGGTGGACTTTATCCGATGGGACATCGTTGTGAGATTCAAATTGCTCCTTTTGAATAGCAGCAGCTCAACTCTTGAGTTTCTTCCAGTCGGGCTATTGTGGACAGTAAGCCTAGCCACCCTTTAAAGGAACCCTATTTCTCCTGCATGTTTCTACTACCTTGTTCTTTTAGCCATTGCCCTCCGCAATGTTTGTTGCATTTAGTTGTTTTAAATGTTTAAACAAAAATCATGTAAAGCAAGTTTATTTTAACTGGGCAGGTTGTGCCTTGACACCAGTGGCGGCTGCTGGTCTTTCAAAGAAGGGAAGCTCATTGTCGGCTTACATCATAAAATTTGTCAATTTATTTATATATAAATTCTGCCCTCTGTTCCTTTTCAAGAAAATGGCCTGAAATGGGTTGCAGTTTGTCTTTCGACTTCACTCGCAAAATCCGCGATGGGACTGAAGCTCCCAGTGATAGCTGTCAATCACAACGGGATTCAGCCTTTCCACTGATCCTCCAGTGATCTTGCAGAAGCTCAGCATCCAGACCCGCCCACAGCTCCATTCACCCCCAGAGACGCTCAGCGTAAAATCGTGGCATTTATCCAATGACCGGCGAGTTTCGAAGCAATGAAAAAACCCCTCCCATGCAGCCCCATAGAAGTGAAGAGACGCTCAGCTTCTGCGGGTAAATGCATTGAGACGCCGGGAATGTATGAGAAGTTCGAGTCAGTCGATTTGTGATAAGTAGCTGATTCTGTGGCTCTACGTGTGCGAATCTGAGCCCCATATACATCTGCCTTGTGCAGGTGAAAAGATGCAGTTGGCTACTGCACACATGTCGGAGGGGGCGTGTGTTAGTCACGGCTCTCCTCAGTCAGGAGTGGAGATCAGCATTAGAAGAGAACGTGGAATGCAATCAGGTAAGTAGAGAAAGAAAACCCAAAACAAGCTGAGGACAGAAAAAACAAGCAACAACCGGTGGGTCTAAACATCGGGTCAGCTCAGGAAAAAGGGCTGTCACACATCTTGCTTGTCCAGGGCAGTTCTGTCATGATGCCGTTATGGGGTCGGGGTTATGACACCGACTGAGTACATAAAAATAAAATATGCTGGTATCTAAGTGGGCAGAAAACAGAACGGGACTGAATCCATTATTATGGTTCCACAGAAAGCAAGTTGCAAACAGATGAGCTGGAGGAAGAAACCATGATAAACAAAAACACTTCCACATGGAGCAAATTAATTTTCAGCAGGACTGTCAGTTAGGAGAAGGCAACATGTCAGTCTTATGCTACTCCATGCATCTACTGCAGACCAAATTTGGCAAGGCAGAAGGACAGGAATCCATGTGCTATGTGTTTCTGCTTTTCACTGATTAGACTAATACATTTCTATGGATAAAAATCCCACTCATGTCTACCAGTGACCAGTCCAACTCCGGGGAGGCATAGCAGGTAGTGTGGGTGCCTCACAAAAGTGTGGACTGCTTCCCTGTGTTTGAATATACACCGATCAGCCATAACATTACAATCACCTCCTTGTTTCTACACTCACTGTCCATTTTATCAGCTCCACTTACCATAAAGAAGCACTTTGAAGTTATACAATTACTGACTGTAGTCCATCTATTTCTCTACATACTTTTTTAGCCTGCTTTCATCCTTTTCTTCAATGGTCAGGACCCCCACAGGACCACTACAGCTTATGTATTATCTAAGTGGTGGATCATTCTCAGCACAGCAGTGACACTGACATGGTGGTGGTGTGTTAGTGTGTGTTGTGCTGGTATGAGTGGATCAGACACCGCAGCGCTGCTGGAGTTTTTAAATACCGTGTCCACTCACTGTCCACTCTATTAGACACTCCTACCTAGTTGGTCCACCTTGTAGATGTAAAATCAGAGATGATCGCTCATCTATTGCTGCTGTTTGAGTTGATCAACTTCTAGACCTTCATCAGTGGTCACAGGACGCTGCCCACATGGCGCTGTTGGCTTGATATTTTTGTGGTGGACTATTCTCAGTCCAGCAGTGACAGTGATGTGTTTTAAAACTCCATCAGTGCTGCTGTGTCTGATCCACTCATACCAGCACAACACACACTAACACACCACCACCATGTCAGTGTCACTGCAGTGCTGAGAATGACCCACCACCCAAATAATATCTACTCTGTAGTGGTCCTGGGAGAGTCCTGACCATTGAAGAACAGCATGAAAGGGGGCTAACAAAGCATGCAGAGAAACAGATGGACTACAGTCAGTAATTGTAGAACTTCAAAGTGCTTCTATATGGTAAGTGGAGCTGATAAAATGGACAGTGAGTGTAGAAACAAAGAGGTGGTTTTAATGTTATGGTTGATCGGTGTATATATGGGTGCCACACATCACCAAGGTTCGGGGGACTCAATTTTATATCTTGCCTATTGATACTCTCTGTGGGGAGCATGGTATATGTTCCCTTAATCAGAGTGGGTTTACTTCAGGTACTGCCATTTTCTCTCACCCAGTAAAACATGCAAAAGGTGTGAATTAGTGTGAAAGTGGGAGGGTTTGTATTGTCCTTTCCAGAATGCATTCCTGCCTTATGCCATGTGTTTTCAGGTGGCAATGGCCCCACTGCAATCTTGGTCAGAGAAAAACTGGCTATTGAAGATGAAAAAATGAAGATGATGCAGAGATATAGAGATGTTTCTATTGCATTTTTTTGGACATAGTTCAGGCAGGAACATTGTGAAGCTGTAGCTAGTGGGGGTAAGATGGTGGCACACAGCCTGGGTTTGATTCTTGTCTGTGATTGCCTACTGTGAGTTTTGTATCTTCTCCTGTCCATATGCATTTTTACTGGGTACCTGAGTGTTCTCCCTCCTCATAAAACATGTAAAAGGTGGATTGGCTACTCTAAATTGCCCCTAGGTGTGATAGAATAAGTGAAAAGGTGAGTGCGATGGCCTGCATTTGATTGGAAGTCGGTCTATTCTGTATTCTTGTTTGCACCTAGTGTTTCTGAGAGGTGTTGGACCCACAGTGACCCCAACCAGAACAAAATCAGATAGTAGAGTTGAATAAATGCATATATAACTCTGTTTTAATTGATTACAATGGCATCTTTGTGGTACTTTAAGAGAAGTCAAGTGTGTTTGTCTGTTTAAATTATTCATGTCCTTCACCCCTTGCTGCTGCTGCAGATCGTTAAGACATCCCGTAATGCTCACGAGTCAATAAACCACCACCCAGTTTCACCTGTAATGAAGTAATAAAACGCCTCACAGACTGTAGGCAGCCGAGAGAGAGGCCATTAGTGCTAACAACCAGGAAAGAGCCAATAGACCCCCAACAGTCCCTTTACACTGTACTGGAGATACACATAGTAACAAAAAAGACACCATGCAGTGCCTTAATGGGGAACAGTCAGGTTTTGTTGTTTTTATTGTAGAAATAGCTTTTTAATGGTGGAGATTTAATAACCATGCAGGAAAAGAAAGAACTTTGACTCAGTTTAGTAGTTAGGTCCATGCAATGATGGCATATTAGGGCAACTGTAAAAAAAAATATTTTTAAGTTTCGATTTTGAGAATAAAGTCGAAATGATTATGAGAATAAAGTCGAAATAATGTCGAAATGATTATGAGAATAAAGTCGAAAATATTTCAAGATTAAAGTCGAAATGATTATTAGAATAAAGTCGAATTTTTTTCAAGATTAAAGTTGAAATGATTATGAAAATAAAGTCAAAATTTTTTCAAGACTAAATGAGAATAAAGTCTAAATTATTTCAAGATTAAAGTTGAAATGATTATGAGAATGAAGTCAACCATTCATAGTGATGCCATACGGCTTTAGCTTATCATACGAGTCCATAAGGCTCGGCTGAAGTACTGGCGACGACGCAGATGCCAAGCATACCGGTGGCGCACACTCTTCTAAATAAACTCAGTTTATTGCAAAGCCGTTTCAGCGACCTTATACTAATAACAAACTGGTGCTGATGTGCAGGAGATTGTGGATTTCTTTATTTGTGAAACCGATACGAAAGTATAACTTTACCAAATCATGAAAATCCGTCATTTTAACACAAGGACCTTGCTATGGCCCAAATATTTCGACTTTAATCTCGAAATCATTTCGACTTCAATCTCGTAATCATTTCGTCTTTATTCTCGAAATCATTTCAACTTTATTCTCGAAATCATTTAGTCTTTATTCTCAAAATCATTTAGTCTTTATTCTTGTAATCATTTTATCTTTATTCTCAAAATCATTTCAACTTTATTCTCGAAATCATTTCAACTTTATTCTCAAAATAATTTAGTCTTTATTCTTGTAATCATTTCATCTTTATTCTCGTAATCATTTAGTCTTTATTCTTGTAATCATTTTATCTTTATTCTCAAAATCATTTTGTCTTTAATCTCGAAATCATTTTGTCTTTAATCTCGAAACCCTTTCGACTTTAATCTCAAAATCCTTTCAACTTTAATCTCGAAATTGAAACTTATACGACTTTATTCTCGAAATCGAAACTTTTTTACAGTGGCCCTAATACGCGTCAGACCATGCCCTGTTTGATATAAGCACAAAGATTTGTTCAGTTTTTTTTCTGCCTCTTTTTGTTAATGGGATTTTAATATAAATTAATAAATTTTTATTTTAAAGGTTCTTGCATTATAAAACCTTTCAAAATAGAAAATCGCCAAATTTGTATTGACACAATTGGCTATGACTAAGAGGGGGATGGCTGAGGCCCTGTGATGGATTGGCGTCCTGCAGGGGTGTTTTGGTGCACTGAGCCCAATGATTCCAGTAAAACCGGACCCACTGCTTCCCTGACCAGGATAAAGCTGTAGTGAAATATGAAATGAAATGAAAATAGCCCAAAGTAACTGTCCTATTTAATGGTATGTTTGAAA
Source organism: Trichomycterus rosablanca (assembly GCF_030014385.1). Classification (NCBI taxonomy): domain Eukaryota; kingdom Metazoa; phylum Chordata; class Actinopteri; order Siluriformes; family Trichomycteridae; genus Trichomycterus; species Trichomycterus rosablanca. Next base: position 26,487,718 of record NC_085990.1, on the reverse strand, counting down.
TTTCTAGAAATGCTTTAAATGAGAGATGCCAGTCCTGGCATAAACTTTCACTGCTATGCAGATGACACACAGCTGTATATATCAGCCAAACCAAATGATACTGACACAATCAGTAAGATAGAAGATTGTGTAAACGACATAAAAAACTGGATGTCGTGTAATTTTCTTTTACTTAATTCAGATAAAACTGAGGTTTTACTTGTTGGCTCTAAAGCTGCAAGAGACAAGTTGTCTAACCTGGTGCTAAACCTAAACACTTTCTCTGTTACTCCCAGCCCAGATGTAAAAAACTTAGGTGTCACAATAGATTCAGATCTCTCATTTGATACACACGTTAATAATATTACTAGAGTTGCTTTCTATCATTTGCGTAACATTTCTAAAATAAGAAATATACTATCTGTTAATGACGCCGAAAAACTGATCCATGCGTTTATAACTTCTCGGTTAGATTATTGTAATGCTCTTCTAACTGGATGCTCTGGTAGATCCTTAAACAAACTCCAGTTAGTTCAAAATGCAGCAGCTCGAGTGCTAACTAGAACTAAAAAATTTGAACATATTACTCCTGTTCTATCGTCTCTACACTGGCTGCCAGTTAAATTTCGCATTGATTACAAAATACTTTTACTAACTTATAAAGCGCTACATGGTCTGGCTCCACAGTATCTGAGTGAACTTATTAATCACTACAACCCAGCGCGTCCACTTCGCTCACAAGATGCAGGGTTACTTATAGTTCCTAAAATTAAAAAGACCACAGCTGGTGGAAGAACATTTTCTTACAAAGCTCCACAACTCTGGAATAATCTTCCTGCCTCTGTTCGGGATTCGGACACAGTCTCAATGTTTAAGTCTAGACTGAAAACATATTTATTTTCTCAGGCTTTTGATTAGTATAGACAAAGGTGCAGAGCTTGGGGGTTCTTGGTCATAGAAACTTGTGGTGATCAGGGATGTTGGGTTGCTGTCGTCCTGCCTCTCTTGTCCGATCACTCAGGTTTGATGACGGTGGGGAGATGGGCGCTGATGTCCTCTGAAAGCCTTCATGACCTTGTTACCTGCTCGCTCTCCCTTTTAGTTATGCTGTAATAATTAGGGCTGCCGGAGTCTAAAACTCTCTGTAAAACTGTTTGTCAACTAGCATTGTACATTATTAACTACATTCTCTGTTGTTTTACCCCGAGGGCATTCTGATGGAAACCTGTTTACCCGCCGAGGTTAAGGATTAAAGTCGAGACTGTCGGGACAACGATGCTGCTCCTGTCAGATGTGACGGGTCTGGAGTAATTGCAACGACAAGAAATCACTACAGACTTTATTGAAGACTAGAGCGGATAACAACTCTATTATTATTTAATTGTTTATTTATCTATTTATTACCAGTTATGACTTTTAGATCATTTAATTCGGTGTTTGTATGATTTGTGTAAATCGTGTATTTATTTAAAGTATCCTCCAGGCCACCCAAGAAGGATGGGCCCTGCTGAGTCTGGTTCCTCTCAAGGTTTCTTCCTGTAATTTTTAGGGAGTTTTTCCTTGCCACAGTCGCCCTCGGCTTGCTCAACAGGGGTTTTTGTATCTGTTGGTCCTGGATTTTGTAAAGTTGCTTTGAGACAATGTATATTGTAAATCCCAGTGTAATCCCACAGTCACTGTATTATGTAAAATAAAAACCACTCAAGTAAAGAGCATTGATTATTTTATTTATTTATGTTCACTAAATGCTTTCTTCTGTTCAGGGAAACACAGGTTCTGTAGCCTACCCAGAAACCCAGACATGTAAGGTGAGAATACACAGAAGACATGATTAAAATCCATTTAAAGACATCACACACTCACCAACTTACTCACTCATATACACCTAGTAGAGTTGCTAATCCATAAACTAGGTCATTTGTAGCTGTTTCTAGAGGTATGCACTAACAATACAGCTGATAAAAATAGGTAGGTTTTGTTTTTCTAATAAAATGGTAGGGAAATAGTATATAACATCAGATTTATGACATTTAGCAGACACTTGTAGGCACCTTACAGTTGTGACCAAATACAGTTTGAGCAATTGAGAGTCAAGAGCCTTACTCAGGGGCCAAACAGCGACAACCTTGCAGGGGGCTTGAAGCTGAGCTACCTCTGCCATACAATATTAAAAAAAATCTTAAAGCGATGACATGCTAATTGCAAAATATGACTGTAGATTTAAGTTTTGCACTTCAATAAGGTTCCTGACAATTAGAAATTCAATATGTAAGGATTTTAAAGCAACCTATGGCAACTTCAACAGTCAAAAGTTCAGTGTGAGGAGTAGATGCCACCACCACTCAGTCTAAGCCAGTTTGCAAAGACACATCATGTGCTATAAAAAAAACAAACCTGGAACCCTGAGCAACAGCTGAAGTTAAGTGGTCTGATGCATTTCCAAGGCATTTATGATGCATTTATAGACTTTCATACAGCTTGATATTCTCTTAATATGTACAGCGATCAGGCATACCATTATGACCACCTTACTAATATTGTGTTGGTCCCCCTTTTGCTGCCAAAACAGCCCTGCAACTGTGATGCACTGTGTGTTCTGACACCTTTCTATCAGAACCAGCATTAACTTCTTCAGCAATTTGAGCTACAGTAGCTCATCTGTTGGATGCACACGGGCCAGCCTTCGCTCCCCATCAATGAGCCTTGGTCGCGACCATGACCCTGTTGCCGGTTTACCACTGTTCCTTCTTTGGACCACTTTTGATAAATACTGACCACTGCAGACCAGGAACACCCCACAAGAGCTGCAGTTTTGGAGATGCTCTGACCCAGTCGTCTAGCCATCACAATTTGGCCCTTGTCAAACTCACTCAAATCCTTACGCTTTTTCCGCTTCTTTGAGGATAAAATGTTCACCTGCTGCCTAATATATCCCACCCACTAACAGGTGCCGTGATGAAGAGATAACCAGTGTTATTCACTTCATCTGTCAGTGGTCATAGTGTTATGTGTGGTCGGTGTATAGCTACACAGTAACGACACAGTGTGTAAATCAAAGTGAATCTGTGAAACAAAAGTGGTTAGATAAATTTTGTATATCTTGCTTTGCTGCACGTTTCCTATAGGACATCTACAACCCCAAATCAGAAAAAGTTGGGACAGTATGGAAAATGCAAATAAAATAGAAATGCAGTGTTTCTTACATTTACTTTGACTGCAGACAGTTTGAACCCAAGACATTTCATGTTTTGTCTGCTCAACTTCACTACATTTGTTAATAAACATCCATTCCTGCATTTCAGGCCTGCAACACATTCCCAAAAAAGTTGGGACGGGGGAAGTTTAGGGCTAGTAATGAGGTGAAAAAACTAAATAATGATGTGATTCCCAACAGGTGATTGTAATCATGGTTTGGTACAAAAGCAGCATCCAGGAAAGGCTGAGTCATTGATGAGCAAAGATGGCCAGAGGATCTCCAGTTTGTCAACAAATGTGTAAGAAAATGATTGAAATGTTTAAAAACAATGTACGTCAAAGAAAGATTAGAAGGGATTTGCATATTTCTCCCTCTACAGTGCATAATATCATTAAACCATTCAAGGAATCAAGAGGAATTTCAGTGCGTAAAGGCCAAGTGCACAAGCTTAAGCTGAACGCCCTTGATCTTCAAGACTCAAGACGTCACTGCACGAAGAACAGCCACTCAACAATAGCTGATATAACCACATGGGTGAGGAATTACTTTGGCAAACCTTTGTTAAGCACTACAATACAGAGTTTCATGTACAAATGCCACTTAAAACTTTACTGTGAAAAAAAGAAGCCTTATATTAACCATGTCCAGAAGTGGCTTTTTTGGAAAAAAATAGATGCCGTGTGCTCCAGACCAAAGATGAAAAACACTATCCAGACTGCTTTCAGCAACAAGTCCAAAAGCCAGGGTCTGCCATGGTATGGGGTTGTGTCAGTGCCCTTGGCAAAGGTCATTTACACTTCTGTGATGGCAGCATTAATGCAGAAAAGTACATGAGATCTTAGAGCAACATGTGCTGCCTTCAAGACATCATCTTTTCCAGGGACGTCCATGCATTTTTCAACAAGACAATGCAAAACCACATGCTGCACACATTACAAAGGCATGGCTGTGGAAGAAGAGGGTACGGGTACTGGACTGGCCTGCCTGCAGTCCTCACTTGTCCCCAATAGAGAATGTGTGGAGAATTTTGAAACGAAAAATGCCACAACAACGACCCCGTACTGTTGCACATCTTAAGACGTGTTTGCAGGCAAGAATGAGACCAAATAAAACCTGAAACACTAAATCACTTGGTATCCTCGGTGCCAAAATGTATTTTAAGTGTGGTGAAAAGGAATGGCAACATTACAAAGTGGTAAATGCTTTACTGTCCCAAGTTTTTTTGGAATGTGTGGCAGGCCTAAATTGCAGGAATAGATGTTTATTAATAAATGAAATGAAGTTGAGCAGATAAAACATGAAATATCTCATGAAGGTTCATCCTGTCTGCAATCAAATAAAAGTCAAAGTAAATGAAAGTCTATGTTCCTATTTTATTTGCATTTTCCATGCTGTCCCAACTTTTTCTGATTTGGGGTTGTAATTTTACAGCCTGTTAATCAACTATACAACAGTAGAAGTACATTTGGTACACAACCACAATAATGAGAGACATCTCAGATTAACCTGCCTGTTTGCACTGGAGATCCAGTAAGTACAATGAGATTTTACACACTTCTGCCCAGAAACCCTGGATCTCAGTGGCCTATTGCCCGTTGCACATCTGCACAGACATGATGGGCTAAAACAGCATAGCCATTGTGAAGTGCACTTGTCAGTGCGCTTTCAGCATCGGTCCCAATCATTGCATCAGGAAGGGTATCCGATGTGAAAACTGTACCAATTCAGGTGTATGGAGCAGAATGATCTGCTGTGGCGATCCCTAACATACAGAGAGCAGCTGTTAAAAAATTTTTTTAAAGAACCTTTACACTTACTGATTAGACGATGTTGAGTTCGGAACGTAATCACTGGTGCAAGGCATAATAAAAGAAAAAAGAATAAATAAATTAAAATATAATTAAATAAAACCATTACTCAAACCGTCATCGCTTTTCCAAATAAATCCTGGATTTAACGCAGCTAATGTATGGTGTTTTTTTTGATAAACTGGTCATGCATCAAGTTCTGGCATCCGGTGGTTCTGCCATCCTTCCTTCATTGGCAGAACATTTTGCAGACTTGCCATGTTTAAAAACCCAACATTTGGTTCATATTAAACTTATCCATGCATTTTCCCATTTTCACTAATAGGATTTCCTCCCTGCCAGCAAAATAAAGTGGGCATATGGTACCCAAGCAGGGGGCGAGTGAGCCTGACAGTGAGGAAGCCCTATAGTCCGGCAGCCATATTTAGCATGTGGGGAATTAATGCTACAGAACCTGGTGCCTCACAGTGGAGGATCTGACTTTAATTACTGTTTGACATTTTTGGTTTAAAGTAGTTCAGGATATAAAGTAGTTATACAGGATATGCTGCACAAATGGGAGGTGGTTTATTTAGATGGCATTTATTTTACTCTAGGAACTTTAAAGAACATGCGAGTCATGTACACAAGGTGTTAAATGCCTATTAGAACACTACTTGTACTGTATGTTAAACTGAATTACGTGATTTTTATATTAAAGAGTCATACACAAAGAAATATGTGTTAAGTGCACAGGTAGCAGGGAAGTAGGGATGAATGAAAAAAGTTAAGGCTGTAACACAGGGGCCTAAACCCCGGACGGTTGAAGAACTCCAATGGTTTCTGGGGTTTGTTAATTTTTACAAACGTTTTTTAAGGAACCTGAGCATGATCACTGCTCCACGGATCTACTGTACATATTTACAAAATAAATGGCAAAAAAATAAACTGAACATAAAATAATACAAATATTTAAACACCTGGATCCTAATTTCTTTTGTGGTGAAGACTGGAATTTAAAAAATACTTTTGCAGAGAAAAACTATGACGTGGGCATCCGAGAACTACTGGCAGTTAAGGAAGCCCAAAAAGAATGGAGACATTGGCCAGAAGGCAAAGAACAACTCTTTTAAATTTTAAATTTACACATACCACAATAACATATCTTCAATATGTCAAGACTGCAAGACACCTTAAATCCAGACAAGCAAGGTGAGACCTTTTTTCGCACATTATAATTTATCACATACCTCCCCAGGAACAAAAAACACAAAAGCAGATGCTCTATCTAGACAGTATGAGGTGAAAAGACCAAGTCAGATCCCAAAACTAATCTGACATGGTCATGCATTTTAGCTCCATGCACAGCAATGCACCTGCAGCTACTAAATGTCCAAATGTAACTCGCTGTGTTCTACCCATCCAGGAATTACGGGAACAATTAATACATATTAAGTAGGAGATAGTCAGTTCTTGAGGACTTTCCGTATAAATACTCGACGCATTTAGAGTCGTTTTCTTCCATAAAAATAAATTACGCCCAAAATTCCTCAATACATCCCTTCACTAGACTTACGCCATTCCAGTGTGTACTGGGATACCAGCCCCCACTGTTTGCATCGTTGGACAAATTGCTCTGGATGAGTGAGAAAGTCTGGAAAGAGACACATGTAGGCATCCAGTGTGCAGTAGTGGTGATAAATTCGATTAATTTTATGGACTCGGGTTAATCTGAGTCACTCAGTAATGTGATCCGGTTCACTTGAGTCACTTGAGTCACTTGTACTGACATCTTGATTGTGATTGATTTACTGCATGAAAATGCATCCAAATATCACTTGTCTTCCATGGACTCCAATCACCTACCAATCACATGGGTACATTAATGGGTCAAGGGTTCAAGGGGGATGGTCAACAACAAATTGCCATTTTAACTTCACCCATTCAGGCAGCCACAGTCGCACCAAAACAAACAGTCAATAAATTACCATGGGGGCTATGATACTCCTTAAGTGGTACAGTCCTGAAGTAGCCTGTAAGCATTTGCATTTTAATAATAATATAACTATATTTTGTTGTTGTTTGGCTTACAAGAAAATATGCTGCATTACTAATCTATACCACTACTACTGATAATAATAATAATAGCATGTGCATAAAATCAGCCATATAACGAACACCAGTGTGTTTAACCGCTTGTTTATTAGAATATTTAACTTATTACTTAGATTCATGGACTGGAGTGAAGCCGGTTCAGCCAAATCATCTGAGTCCGCAGCTTTTCCAGTGAGCCTGCTAACCCACCTTGTGTATTTAGCAGCAGCCAGTCGGAGGACTCATAGGATCCGGGTTAATTGAGATTTCGGACTCGTGATTCCTGATTCAGTACAAAGATTCGAATCATTAACCCGGGTGTTTCAGGAACCGCCCAGCTCTAGTGTGCAGTCAGAAGACAGCGACTCCAGGTTAACCAACATCGCAGACCACATCCTCAGTTCTGACTTGGTCAAATGGTCTGGTTCTCCACCGGAGACCTGAATCCACAGTACTGTAGCAAAGTATTAATGGCTATTCATATTTAATTTTTGGTCTCATTATTAAGATTCAAACAGAAAATACAGGAAATATGTACACCAGATGGCTTCTACAGGCAGTATTTAAATACGTAGTATTTAGTATGCCCTCCCTTGGCACTCTTTGAGCATCTTAAACTCTTTTGGGGAGATTGTCCAGAGTTCTACTTTATATTTAGACTTTCATTTCTTTCTCTGTCCAAGTGATCCCATACTGCCTCTATCATATTCAGGTCTGTGAATGCCAGTCCATGACTGTCAGTGTTTGATCAGCTGTTTTTCTCTCCCAAAATTATTTCACTGCATTAGAAGTGATTGGGGTAGATATAATGCTAAAAAACAAAACCATTCCCAATCAGGTGCTTCCCAGAAGGAATGGCAGGATAAATTAAAACCTGTCTGTACACTTTAGCATTTACAGTATGTTTCCATTACTTTCTACAGTATCGCCAACACCGCTGGCAGAAATGCAGCCTAATATTCTTCTTACATATTGCAGATAATTGGACCTAGCAACTGTAAGCATTGTTATCTAGTATAAACAAGGCAATCCAGTGAAGTCTAGGAAATGTGGTCAGTAATATACTATCTAGAGTGCTGTATGTACATTTGCAAGCAATAAGAAGTGTATGGATCATGAAGAAAGCATAAACTGTCAGTTTTGTTTACTTCTAGCTGGCTGGATAGCTCACGCTGAAGAGCGGTCGTCTCTGACAGTGTACAGCATGTTATTTAAATATACCTTGGGTCAATTGGGCATTTTTGTCATTGTTTATTTAGCCACTATGTTTATTGTGGCTGATCTTTTTTTTTCTGTAGGGTACTCTTTTGTTCTGATTCTGTCTAGTCCCTTCACTGTTTAAGTAAATAATTCATGTAGTCTTCATGTAGTAAATAATTTTACTAGCGTTCTCCAAAAAGTTGCCACACTTTTTTAAACTGTATTTATTTATTTATTTAGTGTCATACCAACTTTTTAATTCCATCTGCATAAAATGTTTTTGGTTGGCCGCGTAGCCACTGATGCACTGCTGCTTTTCACATCATCATCACATGAAAATCTTCTTCCCCTTAAAGCTTCTTTAAACAGTCCAAAAAGGTGGAAAACAAATGCCGCTAAATGAAAGCTCTCTCTCAGTCTCTCAGACACGAACAATTACTACTCCTCCCACCCTCACTGTTTCCAACGAAAATATACAAGTGCAGAAACTATTTGAAGATCCCTCGTATATTCATACAGTGGGCGCACAGGTGGCATAGCAGTCTGTCAGACATCTATATTCAGACATGACTGGCAATGTCTGAGGGGCAGGGACAGCCAAAGCCCAGACCCACAACAACCCTGACGAGGATAAAGCGGTTAATTAAAATGAAATGAAAATGTATACAAATTCAGCAGCTATGGTCAATCATAATTCCTATCAAGAAATTAATAGCTTATGCCCCTATCAAATATATCAAATATAGAACTGATTTAATAATCTAAGTTTCTGTTATCCACAACAGATGCATACCCTTTCAGAAGAGCTACTTGCAATTCTATGTTCATTTAATGTATTTAAATCATAAACAAGAAACCTTTTCAGTACTTTCAGTACTCTAAATCATTAACAACAAATCTATCATGCATCAGTGAGAAGCCTCTGGTAAACAGACTACATTTAGTAATTACATTAACCCCTGCACATGTGGATCCATGTTATTTCTTAACTAAATGATTAGAAGATTTAAAGTAAAGTAATACAAAGTCAGATATAATTTATAAGCTACCTGCTGCATCTCTATTATACAATTATCTTATAAATATTACAGTGGACTGATAGCTAATGACTTTTAATACAGTTCTACACCAACACAATTCAAATGAAAGCAATGCACATACATATTAATGAATAATTGCTGAATAATGAAACACTTATTATGTAGCAGCAGTGTTATCTGTAATCACCTGTAATCTACCTGCATTTTGACACTCTCCTGTCATAACTTCCAAAAATGAATGCTATATGAATTTTGTGCAGGATGTTTGTGGTGCACTGGCATTACAGTTAGATTAAAGTGCTTTTATTTCACCATTCAAGCAGCAAGTTGAGGATTGTCGATGCAACATATTGTTAGCAAGAGAATATAGAGGCTGTTTAATACTGTGCATGATTAAGGCATGCAAGCCCACCAGACATCTCGAACTCGCGAGTTTGAATCTTAGCTGTTACCAGAAGGCCAGCCGTTCATATGGAGGATAACTGACTCATTCAAGGGTGGGACTGCCGAACGGGAATTGCTGAAATTACGACCTTTGCTTACTGATTAATAATGCCTGCACAATGAGAGAGAGGATAATACAGATCAGTGCATGACTCTCCGTGCATGAAACCAATATCCATATAAACATGCACTGTGCAGGTGATAAAAAGCAGTCAGCTACTACACACATGTCGGAATGTATGATAGCTATGGCTCCCTTTGATCAGGAGTGGAGGTCAGCAGCAGTAGAGAAGGTGAAATGTAATAGGGGAGTTGGATATGACCAGATTGGGAGAGAAATTGGGGGGAAATGCATACATATTGCAGGTTTGCAGGTTAGTTACAGAAGCTAAACTAAGTTAACAACACATCAAACCAGCTGCATTGCCTTAAGAGTCTTAATATGACTTTTTCCGGTCATTCTTTTTTCCTGTTGTTGTTTTTCTGTTAGCTTTTTTCATGATTATCTTCCATTGTTTTTCTAGTTACATTTAATAAAAAGTGAAGAACATAAGAAGTACTGAGATTGAAATGCCGCATAAGGGTGTTGACTTGTCACTTGCTTTAATTGAAGCTCTTTCTACAAAGCTAATTTTAGATCCTGTGCTCATCAACCGTGGTCATGACGCTGACTCGTCCAAGGTCACACAAACCCAACATCAAACCACAAGATCTGAAGAAGATTGGTAACACTCGTATTATTCAGTTTTGTGATAGCAAAATAATTGCTGTACTGTGTGCAGCAGTAGCTGTCATTATTTTTACTGACAGAGTTTCACTTACCTAAAATTAACAATGAATGTATTTGTATAATGCAAACAAAACCTCTGCAGCTAACTTTAAAACACTGCTAATGGTAATTTAGGTTAGGTAATGCCCCACCCTACAAATGCTCTTTTGACTGAATAGGCTCAGATTCCCACAGAAATAAGTCTTATGAGAAGAGTGGCTATAGCTGAAAAGAACACATATAAGTCACTCTATTATAATACTAATTTTTTAATGGTATGTCCAACAAGAACATGATCAGGTGTTTAAATACCTTTGTCTATATAATGTAGTGATGTTGCGAGTTACACAGAAGCGCCGAAGCTACACCTTGTAGATGTAAAGTCAGAGACGATCGCTGATCTATTGCTGCTGTTTGAGTTGGTCATCTTCTAGACCTTCATCAGTGGTCACAGGACGCTTCTCACGGGGCGCTGTTGGCTGGAGACTTTTGGTTGGTGGACTATTCTCTTTCAAAACTCCATCAGCACTGCTGTGTCTGATCTACTCATACCAGCACAACACACACTAACACACCACCACCATGTCAGTGTCACTGCAGTGCTGAGAATGATCCGCCACCCAAATAATACCCACTCTGTAGTGGTCCTGTGGGGGTCCTGAACATTGAAGAACAGCAAGAAAGGGGGCTAACAAAGTATGTCGAGAAATAGATGGACTACAGTCAGTAATTGTAGAACTACAAAGTACTTCTATATGGTAAGTGGAGCTGATAAAATGGACAGTGAGTGTAGAAACAAGGAGAAACTACTGAAATTAGATGCTGCTGCTTGAGTGATTAAGGAGACAGGAATTATGAACCTTCAATACAGAGAGCAGGGCCAATCAGATTCCACCCCAATAAGAAAAGAGCGAAAAGGGAAAATAGGATCACAAACTTAGAGAAAACCTGCTGCAAAATCAGGTAGTCATTTCCTTCTAAAATAATCTAAACAAAGCTTCGAACCAAGAGATAACTTCATATTAAAAATATGCTAAAAATTAATAAGCATAATTAACTTTTCTTATTAAGTCATTCATTTGTAATAATCACATTGTTCTCAGTCATCCTCAGTTTATACCAGGAACACTGGGTGCATATTGGTCATCCAATTTAAAGAAACAGCTGTTTCTTCTGTACAGCTAAATTACTACCTGGTGCACCACCACCGTGCCACTCATAAACACACTATATGATGTTTTTAGCTTTTCTGTTCTTAAGTTTCAGCTTAGCTTTGTCTCAGGTCAAAAGGTTACAGGTCGGGAATGTACTGCAAAATGAGAGATTACATCTGTAATGATATCAGATATACAGAGAAAACACAGGATCAGATCAGCTCAGAGATCATCGGCGTTGCTAACAGACTGTGGGATTATAGTCCTGTGGTGCTTTAACATTTACCAAAGTGTAATCTAATTTTACTTCCAAGCATAATTTTCCTTTCCAAGAAAGTGGTTCTTCTCACAATAGGTCTAAAATAAAAGGTTCAGTTTGGTTATCTGGGTTTTGAGGAGAGGTTAGGTTTGATTTGGTCCAGGTTCTATTTAATTGTCTTTGTTGCTGTCCAAGGTCCAAGTATTCTTCCTGTCTCACTTGTTTATTGTTATGATTTCACATCCATAAAGAATTATATAAAATACCATAGTCTGGATAATTCTAATCTTTGTTTGGAGAGACAGAACTTTACATCTGAAGGTCCTGTCCATTTCCTCCATTTTTTTTCTGCCATGTGCCAGTCTGAGTTCCTGACTGCTGGATCCTTTGCTGTTAGAAATTGATCCAAGAAGACAAAAGCTGTCCACCACTTTGACATATTAGCTCTTAGTTTTAGATTGGTGCACCCTAAGTAAAGGTTTCAAGCCATCCAATCTCATTATTTCAGAGTAATCAATAAGTTTAGGTGTGATAATAGTCCCTGCTAATAAAAAATAGTGTTTTTAAATAGTGGTTTTGTTAATTCTTTGCTTAGTTAGATCATTCATGCCAATAGTGAATGAAGCTAAAAAGCAATTGGCTACTTCAAATTGGTTCAGGTGAAGATTCCTATTGACTGCATCTCATTATTGCAACCAGTCAAGCTGAAACGTAAAGAGGCAGCACTGATGTTCCATGAGCTCAGCTAATGCACTTCAGATGAAATAAAAGAAAGAAAGAACTAAAAAAGTAAGAGAAAAGGGAGAAAAACATATACTTCAGTTGGGCGACAGAAGCAAAATGTGGAAGCACAAACAAAGAATGCCATTTGTGGCAGCAAAATCACCAGCGGCCAGCCATCTGCTTTGATGACTGAAGACAGAGCGAGCTGAAATGATCACGGCGTCTTCTGGCCAGGGGTGCATTAGTCCTGTCAGCTTAATGCATTTCCATTATGTCTCCCTCCCTTTCAGCTCGGCTAACCATACAATGTGATCACGCTAACAACAAATACACTGAGTTTTCTTAAAGAGGTGCTTTCAGGGCTGGCTAATTTACTCTGAAAGATGGCATGAGATTTGTCTGACTACATGAGCATCACTTTATCACCTCATGTCATTCATTTCTGCTTTCATGATCCTACAGAGAAACAAAAGTACACAGTTTTAGTCTGTTTTGATAGCGAAGACTTTAGAATATAGACCGGTCTAGGCCACCTTTTTAATTGGATGCCCATAGCCAGGGTTAGTTCCTTGGAGCTCCTGTTCCTTAATTATATTCTTTTTGCTTCTTTTTTTTTGTTCTGTGCTCATTTTAAATAGTATTAATAAACAAGTGGTTTTATAGATGTTTTTGTGAATAAATCTTCCTACTTACCTCAATCTATGTCTCTGAATATATTTCAAGCTTACCTGAGTGCTTAAGTGTTTATTTATATTTATATTTATATTCTTGGGGTGGAATCCCCCAAGTGGCGTTGTCGGGTTCTACATTACCACCACAGGTCACATTTGTGGCCTGTGGTCTGTTACTCGCCGTCGCGTCGTTCGGAGCGATGGCTGTATTCCCAAAGACCGCTTAAGCGGCGGGGGAAAAACAGCCATCGCTCCGAACGACGCGACGGCGAGTTCGGTGTGTTCCTTGCGTTAAACGGATTGGTTGCATTCCAGCTGCGGCTGACGTTCAAGCCATCCGTTTCCCCGAACATCGCGACGGCGAGTTTGGTGTGTTTCTTGTTTCCTATAGGTGAGCTTCTGCCTGGTGACAGCATGGTGCGACTAGTGACAGAGCCACCGGTTTCCTCGGACTGCGCTGACGCGGGTCCGGATCATTCTCTTGTTTCCTATAGGTGAGCTTCTGCCTGGTGACAGCATGGTGCGACTAGTGACAGAGCCACCGGTTTCCTCGGACTGCGCGGACGCGGGTCCGGATCATTCTCTTGTTTCCTATAGGTGAGCTTCTGCCTGGTGACAGCATGGTGCGACTAGTGACAGAGCCACCGGTTTCCACGGACTGCGCTGACGCAGGTCCGGATCATTCTCTTGTTTCCTATAGGTGAGCTTCTGCCTGGTGACAGCATGGTGCGACTAGTGACAGAGCCACCTGTCCCCGGACATCGCGACAGCGAGTTCGGGTTATTCTCTAATTTCCTCTATGGAGAAGCTCCTGCCCTGCAATGCCGGTCGCGACGGCCTCGCAAGCCGCGAAGGGGATTCGCGACTCGGTTTTATTTTCCTTTGTTAAAACGTTATATCCCTGATTATTATTGGTTTACTTTTATTAATAAACTTTTTGTTATTTAACTCTGCATCTTGGGTCCTCCTTTTTCCCCCCACGTAACAGAAAGGCATGACCAGTAAATGGACCCGTGGAGAACTCCCCATTCCCTCTCAAAAAATTTTTGGGGGGGCCCTCCCGGCCCTCCCCCCTCCCCCCTCCCTGGCTGCTTCCCTCCCTGGCTGCTTCCCTCCCTGGCTGCTTCCCCGGCTGCTTGAGTCCACCCGAGGGGACTCAGGCTGCGGGGGCTTCTGACCTGAGGAGTGGTCCTCTGTAACTCCCCGGTTGGTTGAGTCCACCCGAGGGGACTCGGGCTGCGGGGCTTAGGACCTCAGGAGCGGTCCTTTTTGAGAGGGGCGTACTGTAAGGTTTCCTGCGGCGTTGGGGTTAACCTACCTTGGTCCCCGGCGTTGCAGGAATTACAGATCCTCTGGAACAAAGGCCTTAAATTAGAGGTCTCCTAATTAAGGCTGACGACCTGCAGCTGCACCTGCTTATTTAAGCAGGCACCATGCAGCCACAGGTTGTCATGCCTTTAGCCCTGTTTCGTTTGGTTTGGTTGCTTTTTGTTTTTTCAGTCCCAGCCACAGCAAGGTGTGGTTGGTGACTTAGCCATCAGGCTCTCCGAACTTTGCGACGGCGAGTTCGTCGTGTTCCTTGCACAATACGGGTTGGTTTCATTCCAGCTTCGACTTGGTGACAAACCATCCGATTCCCCGAACGACGCGACGGCGAGTTCGGCGTGTTCCTTGCACTATACGGGTTGGCTGTTTTCCCCCGCCGCTTATGCGGTCTTTGGGAATTCAGCCCATGAGCCCGTTATGCAAGCGCTCCCGGGTGTGTTCCTTGCACTATACGGGTTGGCTGTTCTCCCCCGCCGCTTAAGCGGTCTTTGGGAATTCAGCCTGCGAACCCGTTATGCAAGCGCTCCGGGTTGGCTGTTTTTCCCCCGCCGCTTAAGCGGTCTTTGGGAATACAGCCATCGCTCCGAACGACGCGACGGCAAGTTCGGTGTGTTCCTTGCGTTAAACGGATTGGTTGCATTCCAGCTGCGGCTGACGTTCAAGCCATCCGTTTCCCCGAACATCGCGACGGCGAGTTTGGTGTTTTTCTTGTTTCCTATAGGTGAGCTTCTGCCTGGTGACAGCATGGTGCGACTAGTGACAGAGCCACCGGTTTCCTCGGACTGCGCGGACGCGGGTCCGGATCATTCTCTTGTTTCCTATAGGTGAGCTTCTGCCTGGTGACAGCATGGTGCGACTAGTGACAGAGCCACCGGTTTCCACGGACTGCGCGGACGCGGGTCCGGATCATTCTCTAGTTTCCTATAGGTGAGCTTCTGCCTGGTGACAGCATGGTGCGACTAGTGACAGAGCCACCTGTCCCCGGACATCGCGACAGCGAGTTCGGGTTATTCTCTAATTTCCTCTATGGAGAAGCTCCTGCCCTGCAATGCCGGTCGCGACGGCCTCGCAAGCCGCGAAGGGGATTCGCGACTCGGTTTCATTTTCCTTTGTTAAAACGTTATATCCCTGATTATTATTTGTTTACTTTTATTAATAAACTTTTTGTTATTTAACTCTGCATCTTGGGTCCTCCTTTTTCCCCCCACGTAACAGAAAGGCATGACCAGTAAATGGACCCGCGGAGAACTCCCCATTCCCTGTCAAAAAATTTTTGGGGGGGCCGGGGGGGCCCTCCCTGGCTGCTTCCCTCCCTGGCTGCTTCCCCGGCTGCTTGAGTCCACCCGAGGGGACTCAGGCTGCGGGGGCTTCTGACCTGAGGAGTGGTCCTCTGTAACTCCCCGGTTGGTTGAGTCCACCCGAGGGGACTCGGGCTGCGGGGCTTAGGACCTCAGGAGCGGTCCTTTTTGAGAGGGGCGTACTGTAAGGTTTCCTGCGGCGTTGGGGTTAACCTACCTTGGTCCCCGGCGTTGCAGGAATTACAGATCCTCTGGAACAAAGGCCTTAAATTAGAGGTCTCCTAATTAAGGCTGACGACCTGCAGCTGCACCTGCTTATTTAAGCAGGCACCATGCAGCCACAGGTTGTCATGCCTTTAGCCCTGTTTCGTTTGGTTTGGTTGCTTTTTGTTTTTTCAGTCCCAGCCACAGCAAGGTGTGGTTGGTGACTTAGCCATCAGGCTCTCCGAACTTTGCGACGGCGAGTTCGTCGTGTTCCTTGCACAATACGGGTTGGTTTCATTCCAGCTTCGACTTGGTGACAAACCATCCGATTCCCCGAACGACGCGACGGCGAGTTCGGCGTGTTCCTTGCACTATACGGGTTGGCTGTTTTCCCCCGCCGCTTATGCGGTCTTTGGGAATTCAGCCCATGAGCCCGTTATGCAAGCGCTCCCGGGTGTGTTCCTTGCACTATACGGGTTGGCTGTTCTCCCCCGCCGCTTAAGCGGTCTTTGGGAATTCAGCCTGCGAACCCGTTATGCAAGCGCTCCGGGTTGGCTGTTTTTCCCCCGCCGCTTAAGCGGTCTTTGGGAATACAGCCATCGCTCCGAACGACGCGACGGCGAGTTCGGTGTGTTCCTTGCGTTAAACGGATTGGTTGCATTCCAGCTGCGGCTGACGTTCAAGCCATCCGTTTCCCCGAACATCGCGACGGCGAGTTTGGTGTTTTTCTTGTTTCCTATAGGTGAGCTTCTGCCTGGTGACAGCATGGTGCGACTAGTGACAGAGCCACCGGTTTCCTCGGACTGCGCGGACGCGGGTCCGGATCATTCTCTTGTTTCCTATAGGTGAGCTTCTGCCTGGTGACAGCATGGTGCGACTAGTGACAGAGCCACCGGTTTCCACGGACTGCGCTGACGCGGGTCCGGATCATTCTCTTGTTTCCTATAGGTGAGCTTCTGCCTGGTGACAGCATGGTGCGACTAGTGACAGAGCCACCTGTCCCCGGACATCGCGACAGCGAGTTCGGGTTATTCTCTAATTTCCTCTATGGAGAAGCTCCTGCCCTGCAATGCCGGTCGCGACGGCCTCGCAAGCCGCGAAGGGGATTCGCGACTCGGTTTCATTTTCCTTTGTTAAAACGTTATATCCCTGATTATTATTTGTTTACTTTTATTAATAAACTTTTTGTTATTTAACTCTGCATCTTGGGTCCTCCTTTTTCCCCCCACGTAACAGACAGTACGTAAAGGGCAAATAAAAAATTATGTTTCTTACATTTACTTTGACTTACGTTTCATTTGTTAATACACATTCATTTCTAAACAATGATGTGATTTTTACATATGTGATGTCATCAGGTAATCATGATCTGGTACATAAGCAGTATCCACAAAAAACTGAGTCTTTGAGGAGCAAAGATAAGCAGAGGATCACCAGAAATTACTGTTCTTTAAACACTGTTCCTTAGAAAATGATAGGGGTATGCATACTCTACTGTGCATAATTTCATTAAACAAATTTCAATGTGTTAAGGGAAAGAGTGCAAGTTTGAGCTAAACACCAATGATTTCCGATCCTTCAGACAGCACTGCACCAGGAACCGTCATTCATTATAGCTGATATAACCACATGAGCAAGGGATTACTTTGGCAAACCTTTGTCAAGCACTACAATACGAAGTTACATGCACAAACGTTATGTTAACCATGTTCAGAAGCATCTTCAAGGTCTCTGGGCTTGAAGGCATCTGGGATAGACCATTACATAGTGGATTATTATCAGCAACAAGTCCAAAAGCCAGGGTCTGTCATGGTATAGGGCTGTGTTAGTGCTTTTGGCAAAGGTCATTTACACTTCTGTGATGACAGCATTAATGCAGAAAAGTACACTGAGATCTTAGAGCAACATGTGCTGCCTTCAAGACATCATGTTTTCCAGGGACGTCAATGCATTTTTCAACAAGACAATGCAAAACCCCATGCTGCACACATTACAAAGGCATGGCTGCGGAAGAAAATGTATGGGTATACAAAATGTGTGGAGAAACCAACAACAACCCATAATGTTGCACACATTAAGATATATTTGCAAGAAGAATGGGACAAAATAACACATGAAGCACTTCATCGCTTGGTATCCTTTGTGCCAAAACATGTTTTAAAATTTGTGAGAAGGAATAGCAATATTACAAATTGGTAAGTGTTTTACCATCCCACTTTTTTGCGTTTTTCTAACTTTGATTAGTGGTTGTTTATCTAAGACTGAACAATTGAGACAAATTCTTGTCAAAAAAGTGGAGATCACCAGTGGACTCGGATTACAGAATCATGTACATCTGGCCTGTCAATAATTACAGGCAGGGAGCATGAAGGCACAGATAACTGTATGTGGCAGTCTCATCAATCAAACGGTCTCTGCGTCTCATCTGCGTTAATGTGCTGCAGCTGGGAAAGCCCTTTAAATACCATTCTCATTTTTATTTGCTTGCTCATTGGTTTTGAGTTGTATGGTGTTCACCTACACAGTCTGAGCGGCCAACATCTTTTGTTTTCACCTGTTCAGATGTCAGCATTTTTTATCTTACTGCACCCTTTCGACAGTAGCCCCAGAGATGAATCCATGCTGGACACAGGCTGCGTAAGTGATGGAGTGGCTGCTCTGCTTCTATTTAATTGTCGCCCAACATATACTGAGATCCCCTTACTTTTATCTGTTTTTGTTGAAAACATGAGTTTCTAGACACTGGTGGACTAAGTGGACTTTTCAACTCTGTCCTTTTTGTCTTTTTGTTTCCTGCCTTCCTCTGTTGTTGTGGGTTTTGCTTAGGTTGTGACGCTCAGGTCTCTGTGGGGCTAGCACATGGCCTCCTAAGTTTTCCATGTTTACTGGGGACAGCATAAGCTTATGTCCTTGGGTGACATTGTCTTTTCTGGATGAATGTGTGGAGTGTAAAACCCCCTAATCCACTAATGTGCTCATATGTATCTGTTCTATTACCACCTCAGTTTGGCTGTGGGTTTTCCTTGCTTTGATTAATTTCTGTTATTTTGGCCACACTTTATTTTGCAGTTTCATTTTAGTTTGTGGCTCTTTAGCTGCAGTATTGTTCTACCTTGGCTATGTATTCTGCATATTGGGATCACTTGCCCCATTCTGCGCAGGTACAGGGCCAAACATACCACCTCAGTGGCAAGATGCGATCTGCCCTGTTATACTCTAGGGTCATTGCTGAAACACCTAAATGTATCAAAGATTTTTAAAAAAAGGTAATGTTTCATCAAATTCGCTGCAATGCACCAGTTTGACTGCCAATAAAACATTCCCAGATCATAATACCACATCATCACATTTTTTCCCCAAACAACCACTCTTGCATAGAAGTTTCTAAACTTTCTTGACTTCTAATAATATACACCGATCAGCCATAACATTAAAACCACCTCCTTGTTTCTACGCTCACTGTCCATTTTATCAGCTCCACTTACCATATAGAAGCACTTTGTAGTTCTACAATTACTGACTGTAGTTTCTCATCTGTTTATCTGCATGCTTTGTTAGCCCCCTTTCATGCTTTTCTTCAATGGTCAGGACTCTCCCAGGACCACTACAGAGTAGGTATAATTTACGTGGCAGATCATTCTCAGCACTGCAGTGACACTGACATGGTGGTGTGTTAGTGTGTGTTGTGCTGGTATGAGTGGATAACATGCAGCTATGCTGATGGAGTCTTGAAAGAGAATAGTCCACCAACCAAAAATCTCCAGCCAACAGCGCCCCGTGGGCAGCGTCCTGTGACCACTGATGAAGGTCTAGAAGATGACCAACTCAAACAGCAGCAATAGATGAGTGATCGTCTCTGACTTTACATCTACAAGGTGGACCAACTAGGTAGGAGTGTCTCATAGAGTGGACAGTGAGTGGACACGGTGTTTAAAAACTCCAGCAGCACTGCTGTGTCTGATCCACTCATACCAGCACAACACACACTAACACATCACCATGTTGTCATTGTCACTGCAGTGCTGAGAATCATCCACCACCTAAATAATACCTGCTCTGTAGTGGTCCTGACCATTGAAGAACAGGGTGAAAGCAGGCTAAACAAGTATGTACAGAAATAGCTCTGACCTTCCAAATAAGTTAGAATTTTTTGAAGACAAAAATGTAGTTTTACTATACACAAGTATACATATGACAAAACAATCCTTTTAAAACAGATTTAATCACATTCAGACAATGAAGTACTTATTAAGGCCTTAAGTTTATAAAATTGTATTATTACAAATGAAGACTTTCCATGAAAGAAAGACACTAATAAGGCACTTTGTCTCCTCTGTGAATTCAAATTTAGACCAGACTGAGTGCTGAAGTCAGACTAATTCTGGCTAATATGGGGGCGGATGGATTTCTCCCAGGAGACTGCATTTCTTCAGTGAGGTCAAACAGAACTGCATCTGTCTTCATAATCGACATTTCAATTTCAAATGTCTTATTTACAACCCATGGTCTTCATATTTCCTTCTTCAAATGAACAAGAAATTATTAGTGAGTGGACATGTACAGTCCATCATATTAATAGCATGACAATATGCAAATATGAGGATAAATTTGCTTCAGGAATAATAAACAATCCCCAGCAGTAATTTTGCACTAGCTGACAGAATACATTCAGAAAGAAAGGTACTATATACTGGTGTACAATGAACAGAAAATGAATGCACAACATTAATCCTTAAGCTGCAAATTTGGTTCTTAATCATGTACCATTATATTTATTTTTTCTAGCTAAAGACATCAAAGATCAAACGTACCACCTACACGACAACTGACTGTACCTTACAACCTACAGTGCATTACTGTTTTTAACTAGACCATCTCATTTACTTTAAATCTGATGCTAATTTCCTAACATCTCAGATATACAGTAATAAACTGTGCATGTTTAACCTCAAATCAAAAAATAATTAAACAGTATGGGTAACGCAAAAAAAACATGCAGTGTTTCTTACATTTAATTTTACTTTTATTTGCAGACAGTATGAACCCAAGTTATTTAATGTTTTGTCTGCTCAGCTTCATTTCAATTGTTAGTATACGTCCATTCCTGCATTTCAGACTGCAACTCATTCTAAACAAAGTTGGAGAAGGGGCATTAAGGGCTAGCAAAAAGGGAAAAAAAAAAAAAACTAATGATGTGAGTTCAAACAGGTGATGTCCACAAGTGATTCTAATCATGATTTGGAAGAAAAGCAGTATCCAGCAAAGATGGTCATTGCATTTTTGCACACATTATAAAGGCATGGCTGTGGAAGAAGAGGGTATGGGTACTGGACTGGCTTGCCTGCACTCTTGACCTGTCCCCAATACACAATGTGTGGAGCATTTTGAAACAAAAATGTACTGTTTCACACCCTAAGCTGCCTTTGCAACTTTTTCTGATTTGGGATTGTATTAGTGGTTTACTGAGAGTTAATACATGATTGTCAAAACAACATTATATGAAATTTTTTTTTAAATAAGGCTATGTGTGTATAATAAGGCTATTATGTTTAACTTACAGAGATGTAATGCAGGTAGTGCTGTTAATATTGTGACTGAAATGACCCGAGAAATTCAACACAATTAAAAAATAAATAAAAATAAAAATAAATACACATTTTAGTCTTCTTTAGTGATATTCTCTTTTCTAAAATGGTAAGTAAATAATAAATGTTAGAACATATTTACAACCACACAGTCAGAACACAAGCAGGACTAAAATGCCAGTTAATAATTTCTTTCAGCTGTTCCCATTAGGGGTCACTACAGCAGGTCATTTCTTTGAATATTTGATTCAGCACAGTTTTTATGCCGGATGTCTCTCCTGACACAACTCTCTTATTTAACCCATTCTTGGGACCAGCAATATTTGTGCGCTGATATGTGTCTTCACAATGACTAGGTTCATTTAATGGCAAACATCTTCTGTATTTGTAAGCCCAGCCTGGGATTCCCTCATAGGACACTCACTGACCAGATGATGTTTGGGTGGTGGACCATTATCAGCACTCCAGTGACACTAATATGGTAATGACACGATAGTGTGTGTTGTTCTGGTGTGAGTGTATCAATTACAAAATTACTATTTTTATCACTGCTTTACCTGGTCTTGGTTACGGCGGGGTTGTGGGGTCTGGACAGGGCGCCAATCCATCGCAGGGCTTCTAACACCAACCCCATCCCCCTTAAACATAGCCAATTGTCTGTGTAGATGCTTGGCCAGCCAATAGCACCACTGGGATTCAAACCCGGGTCTCAGCTGATGGGCTAGTGTAACAGCATTTTAATCAGAATTTTTTAAAAACCTGACAAGTAAGCTAAACATTATTTACCACAACTAACCAAGTTAATGTGACACTGTAGCAACTCTTCCAGTCTACAGTAGACTGTCACACTGGCCGGCCTTTATGTCCTTTAAAGGTACTGATTTTAAAGTTTGAACTTTAAAGGATAGCCTATGGGCAGAGTTTTGGGTCTTATGGCACCCAGGACCTCTTTCTCTCTGTCATAGGCTGCTGAATGGAAAGCTTTTCACTGACTCCTGCATAACAGTGCTGGTTTAGTACATGCACACATGAGCACATTCATACAGACAAGAAGTTCTATTAGCACACCTTACAATAATGAATTCACTCAAGCTGCTCTGTATCTCTAAGAGATGTGCTTAGTCCTTTTCAACATGGGTAAAGTAAAAAGTTGCGTAAAGAGCACTTACTAGAGAGGAATGTGAGTGCTACAGAAAGCATTCTGTGCAAATATATAATGTCTTAAATAGAAACTGCAAGTGAAGATTTTAAAAAATACAAAATTATATATACAGAAGTTGTAATATGATACACACTGTAAAAGAAAACACTTGGAAGAACAACTAAGATTTTACCAATCAGCAATACTTTGCTCAGTCAGAGATGTGATTGGTCCTAATGCAGTGGTGTTGGTGGTTGTGGTTGGTCCTGATGCAATGCCAGTCAGTGCAAACAGTTATTAAACAAAAAAGGCTATAATGAAATTGATATCTATGAGGCTGGCTGAATTCCACAGTGGCTAAAACCAAGCCTTAGGATCATTGGCCTTTTGGAGGGTCCCATGATGCTTTAGCTGGGTGTTCTAACAGGGTGTTCTTTTCAGTGTATGCTTCATTCTTCTCCTCAAGACATACTGCTGAACCATTGGCCCAAAATGTTCTGTTCCACAGAACAGAATCCCAAAACTTTTGTGGTGTATGTATATGGTTTTAAGCATACTGCAGCTAACTTTTTACTTTTGGGTCAGTAGATGTGTATGTCTTGTTCAGGCATGAAGACCCTCAGCATTAAAGCATAGTGATGGGTCAGTGATGATGTGGGGATATTTATCTCCTGCAAGAACTGGCAGTCTTGACCATGTGACTGTCATCATGGATTCATAGAAATACCAAGGCATTTCGAGGAGGAATGTTCTGCCTTCTGTGGTGAAACTGGACCTCGGTGATAGTTGGACTTTCCAACAAGACAACACTTCCAAGCACACTTCGAAGTCAACCAAGAAATTGGTTAAGGAATCAGTCCTGAAATATCATTGGGTGGGCTTCTCAGTCTCCAGATTTAAATCCCATATAAAATCTTTGGTGAGATATAAAGAAAGCAGTTGCAAAATGTAGGAGGTTTTACAAGAGAGATGTCAGAAGCCTGTTAGCACTTACCGAAATTATGTATTAGAGGTTATTAAGCCAAAATGATGTTGCACCAAGTATTAAGGTTGGGGGTTAAATAATAGTGCATCTGGGCATTTGTCAAGAGTTTGTTTATCTGTATTTTAACATCATGTTTTACACCCTTCGATTACATCCACGACAGGAACGGTAGTTACTCGTTACACAAGATTCATCAGTTCACAAGTTTAATGTCAAACAGTCATGGACAATTTTGTATCTCCAATTCACCTCACTTGCATGTTTTTGGACTGTGGGAGGAAACCGGAGCACCTGGAGTAAACCCACACAGACATGGGGAGAACATGCAAACCACACAGAAAGGACCCGGACCGCCCCACCTGGGGATTGAATCCAGGACCTTCTTGCTGTGAGGCGACAGTGCTACCCACTTAACCACCGTGCCAAGAGAAATACATGTTTTTCATCTAACCCAAAACTATCAACTTTTTATTAACTTAAAATATGTTCTCAAAATTGCATGTATGCATAAATAAATTATATTTCTCTGTTTACTGGTGAGTGGGGTTGAATAATTCCAGTTGCATGTTGTACAAAGCTACAAGTAAAGACATTAAATTACATAAACATGTACGGAACATAAACAGTATGTCAGCCTTATGATTTAAACAATTTTGGGCATTCAAGTGGTGCAGCTGTCTAATACACTAGCCTATCACTATGATATAGCTTAATAACAATAGATTACATAAGACAATAGAATACATAAACGTGTAAACATTTGCTGACAAGCTTACATGTTCAAACCTCAGCTGTGCTGTCAACTTGACCAGGCATCCAACAGACACGTTTGGCCATGACTGAGGTAGGGTGCTATGAGGAATCTGAAACAACTAGTTTGGAAACACTTGATCAATGGAACACTTCTCTAAAGTACAGAACTTAGATCATTAATATAGAGGTGTAAAATGTAATTGAAGTTTGTTGCATGTAATTACTATATCAGATGACTTTTCTGTGCCTGTATAAAAATGACTCCACCCATTAAAAAGAACATGAAACAGCAAGGTTCTCTGGCCAAGTTAAAATAAAATAGCCCAAACTTTCACCACATGATTAGGGAATTTTATTCAGGAATGTCCAAATATCATTTATTTTTAAGGGCTTTAAAATGGTAAGCACCCCCAGCATCTTCAACCTCCCCAGTCTAAATTACACATATTTTTCCAGCCCGTATCTAACACACACATTATTAACAGTCAGGTGTCCCTGTGGATTTTAACTAGATGGATCAGGTGTTGAAGCAAAACCCTGTGGGAGGGCAGAGCTCCAAGTTGGATGCAGCTGATGGATGGTTCATTTATTGTTGTAAATAAATTGCAACCATCGAGAATCTTTACTCCTTATCCTAGATACTGTGAGGGAAATTTTAATATATTTTAAGTAAGTCAGAAGTTTTAATACATTGATACATTTTTCTATAATCTTTAACATTTTGGTGCAAGTCGTGTGAGGTCAAAAAGTTAACTATTCTGTATGTCTGTAAGTTCTGTTATTTTTGGAGACTAGCTCTGCTGTTGAGACAAGTTCTGCTTTTTTTTGACAATGTAAAGAGTTTCATCTCCTTATAAATAACAACTTGAGTTAGCTTTGAAATCTGCCCGGAGATAGAATGTTCTAGAAATCGCCATATAAGGCTTCGGCCAACACCCTAAATTGGGTATAAGTAATGTGACTTTTCTTTGTCTCATTGCACATTCGCTGATGGACTGAAGATTGACTGTAGATGAGATGTGTCCTATTGCAATAGATCTTGTGCAATAAACCTTTTGCATTAATCCTGGGTGGTTCTGATTTTATTCTGAGTCTTTGTTACTAGGTCTCATGTTTTTCTACGACAATACCTACAGCTTTTTCTTATGACATGTGACCAAGCTTTGTCATTGTTCATTGTTTGTCTCTGCAAAATAAGCAAGCACAGCCAATTTAGCTCTGTATGAGGCCAAACCAGGCCATTATTCCAACTATGTTTGAAATACATAAAATAAAAAAATAGGTATAATAAGGCACATTTCAGCATAACAATGGATTCCACCACCTCCTTTATTCTTAGCAATGGCAGTAATAGTAATTTCATTTTATTTTAAGAACAACTTGAAGTGGGTCTATTAGAAATTGTTATGCATAATGTTTAACACATGTCAATAAAACTATGCTTAGGAACTTATAAAGAGATGCATGGTTATTGTTATGATTTTTTTCAGTTTTAGGGGCATTTGTTAGATCTGTTTAATTTGTATAACAATCAAAACAGCCGATATAAGTAACAGTTTTATTTCTCTAAGCTTCTCATGTTTTTTTCCTAAAATTGTAATTGTAATTGTAACTAGGCAGGTTGCAGCCTGTAAGTGAATTGTGAGGTCAAGCCCTATACCTGCAAGAACAGAAAAAATAATCTAAGTGCATTTAATGTAACACAATACTGTGGCTAAAAGCAACTAACAAACAGCAACAATAACAAATAAATAAGGTGGCCAAAATAACAGAAAAAACAAAACAAATAAAAGATCTGCAGCCTGCAATGGAGAAAGTGGATCGAATAGAAATAGCACAGAAATGAGAACTGGTTGTCACAATCGAATATGCTGTTAGGTGGCACAGTGGTAAAACACACTAACCCACTCTGACTAATTTTCAGAGTTTAAACCTCAGCAGTGCTATCAGCAGGTCGGGCAACTATACAGACATGATTGGCTATGTCAGAGGTAGTAAGAATGACCAAACAGCCTAGCCATTGGGAGGTTTAGTGTTAGACCCAAGCATGAATACAATAAGAAGCATTGTATTAGGAATTGCATCTGGTGTAAAAACTGTGTCAAATTAGGTATGGAGACCAAAATGATCCACTGTGGCAACCGCTAAAATGAGGGGAGCAGCAAACAGAAAAAAAAACTAAAATAAAATATACAATATGATTTTTTTTTTTTCAATTTGTCCCCCAATTTTGTCCCCTAATCTAGTTGTATCTAGTTACCCTAATTGCGTTACGCTTCACCTCTACCGATACAACCCTCCACTGCTGACTGAGGAGCTTCGCAACTGACACACGCCCCCTCCGACATGTGTGAAGTACTGACTGCATCTTTTCACCTGCACAAGGCGAGTTCATATGCAGATCAGCCTTATGTACGGAGAGCCACACCCTGATCAGCATTATTCTTCAACTCTGCACAGGCGCCATCAATAAGCCAGCAGAGATCGTAATTGCACCAGTTATGAGGAACCCTGGTCCGGCTTGTCCCACCTTATGAACCACAGCCAATCATTGTTCATGTAGCCGTCCAGCTTAGCCAGATGGCAGAGCTGAGATTCGATACGATGTATTCGAAATCCCAGCTCTTGTGTGCTAGCGTATTTTACTGCTGCGTGGCAAATATGGTTCATTTTAAACCATATAGTGAGTTCCTGGAGTTTCTGAGGTCTACAGCAGTTTATGCTAACACACTTAGCTCAAAAAGTTTAAATGATGGACTGACTGCTCTAAAACTGCCTGTGAGCTGTATGATTAAATGTGTAAGCGTGTGTTACCATGCAATTGATTGTCAGTCTGTCCAGAGGCAGAAGTTGATGACATGCATGCTAAAAAAAAAGCCTTCTTTAACCAAACTGATTCAAGCCAACACAATCAGAGGGTAAGAACATTAAACTTTCTACTGAATGTTTTATCTACATTTGATTTAAATGTGATGTCTTTATGATTTCTTCAGTCGCATGGCTGTTATGATCTCTGTAGTGTCACCACACAAAAAGATCTACAGCATCAATCGGCTCACGATGCAGCACATAATAGGACTTGTCAAGATAGCAAAAAGACTGTAATGGAAGCAATTAACTTTTCAAACATCCATTTGTTGCTGCCAGCTGTTTCAGGAATGAAATACCATCACTGTTTATCTGCAAGGATAAGCGGCTCC
This sequence comes from Trichomycterus rosablanca, assembly GCF_030014385.1. Lineage (NCBI taxonomy): Eukaryota > Metazoa > Chordata > Actinopteri > Siluriformes > Trichomycteridae > Trichomycterus > Trichomycterus rosablanca. The sequence continues at coordinate 26,459,910 of NC_085990.1, read as the reverse complement.
AAACCTAGAATGTTCCGATGCACAAAATTAATGTGAAAATGTCAGGTTGTGCATTAGAAGGCTGTGATGAAGATAGCCTCCGTTCACATTTGTACATCATTTATTATTTATTCATCAGTGTATTGACTGCTGTTATACGGGAGGGAGGAAGGGAGGGAGGGAGGAAGGGAGGTAGGGAAGGAGGCTGGAGGCAGCAGAGAAGACTGTGCTTTCTTAATAATAAGCGTAGGTGCTAATAATGGGTCTTCAGTAAGCCAGGCTGTAAAGTTACCACCAGTAAGCATAAATTAATTAATTAAATGTGTTACAGCATTAGGATGACTACTCACAAATAACCTGAAATACACAATATGGATCAAATTTGTGGACACCCCTCTTAATTATTGAGTTGGTGTTTCAGCCACACCCACTGCTAACAGCTATATTAATCCTTACAAACAAAATGTTCCAGTCCCTTCTGTACGCAGCGTGTTTGATCCATAAAGATATAGTTTAATGAGCTTTGTGTGGAAAAATCCCAGTGGCCTGAACACATATGTTATCTTCTATCTTAATTATATATAGGGCCCTACTAAATTAATGGGAAAAATTGCAACAAAAGTGCCACACGGCAGTCATTAAATAACACTCATAAATTTAATAATAAAATCAATGGAAGTTACAATAAACAGTACACAAACCCCCAACCCCCCCCCCCCCCCCCCCCCCCCCCCCCCATTTTATCCCTTCCAGTCCCTTCTGTACGCAGCGTGTTTGATCCATAAAGATATAGTTTAATGAGCTTTGTGTGGAAAAATCCCAGTGGCCTGAACACATATGTTATCTTCTATCTTAATTATATATAGGGCCCTACTAAATTAATGGGAAAAATTGCAACAAAAGTGCCACACGGCAGTCATTAAATAACACTCATAAATTTAATAATAAAATCAATGGAAGTTACAATAAACAGTACACAACCCCCCCCCCCCCCCCCCCCCCCCCCCCAACCCCCCCCCCCCCAGTTTATACAAACTACAGGGAGTATAATACTTCACTGGCTCGTTCTTTTAAGCACAAACTACAGAGAGATGATCACGTGTGTATAGAAGCACAATTTTTTATTGACCATGGAATCCCCAAAGGTACAAAATGCATTCTATACGTAAACACATACATCAAACTTCATCAGCACATTACACCACAGAAAAATCTGTTACACTAACGTAATTATGACGCCGTATAATGCCGTACGATTGCTAGGACCACCTCCTATTAAGCCTCATATTTCATACGCTACATAAATGAAAAATGATAAATCGCTAAACATAATTCTTAAATTTTGAATTTCATAGCAAATTGCATATTACACAGGAAATGGCTCTTTTCTCGGGCTAATGACAGGATTTTCATGGCCGTGATTTAGATGGGGCCCTATTTATATATGACATATATCTTTGGCTACATAGTGTTTTTATACTTTGTTTATGCATTTTCTCCACTTTTTCTCCCTTTGAGCGCGTCCAATTGCGCGTCAAATTCCTCTGCACCAATGCTGATCCCTGCTCTGATCGAGGAGAACGAAGCTAATCCATGCCCACCCCCCGACACGTGGGCAGCAGCCGTATGCATTTTGTCACCCACACTTTGATGAGTGCAATGCGGATCAGCACTGTATACGGAGAGACACACCCTGATCAGCATTATTCTTCAACTCTGCACAGGCGCCATCAATAAGCCAGCAGAGATCGTAATTGCACCAGTTATGAGGAACCCTGGTCCAGCTTGTCCCACCTTATGAACAACAGCCAATCATTGTTCATGTAGCCGTCCAGCTTAGCCAGATGGCAGAGCTGAGATTCGATACGATGTATTCGAAATCCCAGCTCTTGTGTGCTAGCGTATTTTACTGCTGCGTGGCAAATATGATTCATTTTAAACCATATAGTGAGTTCCTGGAGTTTCTGAGGTCTACAGCAGTTTATGCTAACACACTTAGCTCAAAAAGTTTAAATGATGGACTGACTGCTCTAAAACTGCCTGTGAGCTGTATGATTAAATGTATCTTTATTTAATTTACATATATCTTTGGCTACATAGTGTTTTTATACTTTGTTTATGCATTTTCTCCACTTTTTCTCCCTTTGAGCGCGTCCAATTGCGCGTCAAATTCCTCTGCACCAATGCTGATCCCTGCTCTGATTGAGGAGAACGAAGCTAATCCATGCCCACCCCCCGACACGTGGGCAGCAGCCGTATGCATTTTGTCACCCACACTTTGATGAGTGCAATGCGGATCAGCACTGTATACGGAGAGACACACCCTCACAGAACTCTTTTTCCGTCTCTGTGCAGGCAGCATCAATCAGCCAGCAGAGATCGTGATTGCATTGGTTATGAGAGAGTCCCTATACAGCTTTAATATCCCACCCCTATCTGAACAACAGGCCAATTGTTGTCCATGTAGACGCTCAGTCCAGCCGGAAGGCAGAGCTGAGACTCGATACGATGTATTCGAGATCCCAGCTCTGGTGTTCCAGCATGTGTTTTTACTGCTGCGCCACCTGAGTAGCTGTGTGTTTTTAAATCAAAAATGATAAAATACACACTTCCATTTATTATACAACTATATTACAAATATATACATCCAATCACCTGTTTAAACGAAAGTATTCACTCTCCTCCCCCCACATACATACCTGCGTACACCCTAGCAACCACCTAGAACACCAAAGCAATTAAGCAACCCTTTACCAACTAACCTGTTAGCATAGCAACTGACCAGCAACACCTTAGCAATCACCTAGCAATAGCTTAGTAACGTCAGTACACCTTGGCAACTGTGTAGCAAAACCTTACCAACCACTCAGTAACACCTCAGCAACCACTTAACAATTAACTCACTACTATAGCAACACCTTGCAACTCTTCAAAAACTTATCTTATGTTTATTATTATTATTATTATTTTTTATTTATTTATTTCCATCAACTGCTTTATCCTGGTCATGGTTGCGGCAGTCTTGGTTCCACAAGGAAACACCTGGTGCAAGGCAGGAATACCCTGGACAGGGCACCAATTCTTCGCAGGGCTTCAGCCAACTCCAAACCACAGACATAGACAGCGTTAAGTTTAAAAAACCCACATCTCAGCAGCGGTGAGCTAGCTTAATAGACCACTGCTCCACCCAACTGCCGATTATTGAGTAGTTGTCAAATTATTTTTTTCATTCCAAAAAAGATACTGTGTAAATTTGCATCACATTTTCTCAAACAAGATTTGATGTATTCAATAAATAAAGTTATCCAGCATGCACAGTAACATAATACACTACTGATCAATAAAATTTAGGTCAACAGAAATCACACGCTACTCTTTGTGCAATCTCTTTTTACCAGGGGGATTAATTAGTCTGTTAGCAGGAAGGAGGCATATTGTTCCGTTGTTAGGTGCTGTGTTATGGTAACTCCCTATAGAAGATAAACTGAGAGGAAAATCATACAAAGCAACACAGACTCTCATAAGCTTTTAACATTCAGACTGTTCCCAGGATCACTGGAATATTAACATTCACACATTACACCTAGTTTTAATGCATCTTTTTTCATTTTTTCTCATTTATATGTAACAACAATTTGCCCAAAAACTCTGCCCCAGTGTCAACAAGTGAGTATAGTCTATGTTAACAAATATGTTGACACTGTCATTAAATTAGGGATGTGAACTGGTCTGAGTTGAAACTAAAATTAAGGCAATTGGGTAGTGCAGCGGTAAAACATGCTAGCACACCAGAGCTGACATCTTCAACTTGCAAATTTAAATCTCAGACCTGCTACCGGCAGGTCAGGTACTTAAATGGACAATGACTGGCTCAACCATGGGTGGGAATGCCAGTGGGGATTCTTCATGACTGCTGCAATTACGACTTCAGCTGGCTGTTTGATGGCGCCTGCATAGAAACAGGGGACGATGAAAACTCTCCATGCGCATTTGGCTACTGCACAAGTTTTAAATGGGGCACGTGATAGTCACGGCCGATCAGGAGCGGAGGTCAGCAGCAGTAGAGAAATAATTAGATACGACTCAGGTAATTGGATATGACTAGACTGTGGGGAAAATTTAGGAAAAATGCATAATAAATTCTATTGAAGTTTTTGTTCTAGCCACACCATCATATAAAAAGACAATTTAAAGAGAGCTGCATGCTTAATTTCTAGCCTCTGTGTTTATTATGTCTTGTAAAAAGCATCCAATTTACTATAAAACTGCAGCTTATCCATTCACACTTCTGTAGATTTGTCTCTTTCCATAAGAACCGATTATGCTTAGCTCTAACTGATTGTCGATGTTTTATAAATTCAGTCAATGTTCTATCTTTACACTCAATCAAGTGTGAATCCCGTACACCACATAAATGGGCACCTGTGGTACAGTTACTCTTCTGATGTCTATAGCCATGCAGAACTCCAAACACCTATCTTTTGCTTTAGTGCCTAAATAGGCAGCAAACAATCAACACCAGTTTTGTCCTGGGTAAACCCCCTGCAATGGAGTTCACTGGAAATTGGATGCTAATGAGATTCATTTTCATGTTGTACGACTGCTTTATCCTGGTCAGGGTTGCGAAGGTCCAGCTTTCCTGGAATCACTGGGTGCAATGCAATAACACAACCTGGACAGGACATCAATCCATTGAGGATTAGCCACAGACATTGCCAATCATGTCTGTATGTAGACGCCATCCAGCAAGCGTAATTCACCACTGCACCACCCAAGCGCCTATCTTAATAAACTGATACATAAATTGAACCTGATTAAGAGTACCCTGGCTGCAAAGTCTATCCAGGACACACTATGTGCCAACCAGGACACTCAGGACTGGATACTAAACTAAAGCTGAAGATAAAAACAAGGACTTGTGCAGCACTATCGCTGGCCGCTATGCCACCATGATTACCAAATAGTATGTTAGGTAGAACATTAATGTAATCATAACTGTGTTTATATTTAAAAAATACATTTGATTTAGTTGCTTTAATGTTAGATGAACACATGGAATTGACTTAAGAAGATGTAGTGTCTTGTTTACGTGTGATTTTGAGTGGGATTGAGGTATGGGTGCCACCTAGCTCCAGGGTCCTGGTTTCTAACTTTGCTTCTGGTAACTGTCTGTAAGGCGGATGGCATATTCTTTCAGTGTTGGTAAGTATCTAATGCCCTGTGATTAGAGCTGGGTGGTTCCTGAATCACCCAGGTTAATGATTCGAATCTTTGTACTGAATCAGGAATCACGAGTCTGAGGTCTCAATTAACCCGGATCCTCTGACTGGCTACTGCTAAGTAAACAAGGCGAGTGAGCAGAGTCACCTGAAACACTGAGGGCGGTAATTTGGCTGAACCGACTTCACTCCAGTCCGTGAATCTATGTAATCTAAGTTAAATATTCCAATAAACATGCTATTATTATTATCATCAGTAGTAGTGGTTTAGATTAGTGATGCAGTATATTTTTCGTAAACAAAACAACAACAAAATATAGTTATACTATTATTAAAATGCAAATGCTTACAGGCAACTTTAGGACTGTACCACTTAAGGAGTATCATAGCCCTTCCCCCATGGTAATTTATTGACTGTTTGTTTTGGTGCCACTGTGGCTGCCTGACTGGGTCAAGTTACCCTGAAAATTTGTTGTTGACCATCCCCCTTGAACCCTTGACCCATTAATATACCCATCTGTTTGGTAAGTGAGGCCACCCCCTCCCTGTCCCTATCCCCCATTATCAAGATTCCACTTAGAAAAAAATGTGAACTTGTCACTGATAAGAGAAGTGAGAGGTGCCAGGAGATTTAAGAGAGAAGGATTTATTTACAGAAGATGAGTGCATGTTAGACAAGTGATATTTGGATGCATTTTCATGCAGTAAATCAGTCGCAATCAAGATGTCAGTACAAGTGACTCAAGTGAACCGGATCACATTACTGAGTGACTCAGATTAACCCGAGTCCATAAAATGAACCGAATTTACCACCACTACCTGTGATATGCTTGGTGCCCTGTCTAGGCATGAATGAAGATGAATTAAACACCCAAGCTTATGGTTTGCTCTTAATAGGTTTCAAGTGAGGTTGGCTCACTAGAAGTTCATGCATTTTCTGTACTGTACTGTACTGTACATGCACATACAGGTCACGTGACTGCTCACCTGAACTCAGGTGTGAGGTTGGGTTTGATGGAGTAAAATCCCGCTGAGAGCGTGAGGAGCCAACGAGGCACCAGCATCCCTGCCTGACACTCCAGAAATGGCGCGGACCACTTTACTTGCGGGTTCTCGTGGGTGACGTCACTCTCCGCGTGCCGATCCCGGTGTCTGTCCCGGTCCCGAGAGGGAGCGCGCTTGTGAACGTGCGCGTGGTACCACTCGGTGTCGGGGGTGTGGCGCGCCAGGAGTTCGCGCGCCGACGCGGTCAGGTCCTGTATGTCGATCCCGGCGACGGTGTCGCGCGTAGCCTGCATGAGGAGACCCGCGTGACCTGACGTGATGTCAAACGCCACGAGCGCGCGGTGAACCCTGACGTCACCCTCCAAAACGCTCCGGACTAGCGCGCGGCACCACTGCGCCAGATTCAGGTCCCGGTCCTCATCCCGTAGCAACGCGGCGAGGAATCGCGTGGCGTGCGTAAGGGCGTTCAAGGCGCCGCGCGTGGAGACGTTCGGGCGCGAGTGCGGCTGCGTTTGCGCGCGCGGCCCGCTCTGTCGCCGCACGCTCAGCAGCTCGTAGCGCGCGGTGCAGTTTCCGCGCTCGAGCGCCGACGGATCGCCAGTGTGCAGAAACGCCGCCACTGCGCGCGGAAGGTCCGGTTTGGAGCAGCGCGCACCAATCAGCAATCCAACAAGCAGCAGCAAACACAGTCTGATCCCCGCCATGATCCCCGCGCCACCGGGTCCGATCTCACCGGTTTCCCATGCAGTAATCAGATAACCATCCTGTTATTATTGTTTGTTTATTCGGTGCACCTGTAGACAGACACGAAATTCCCGTTATTCTCACAACCGTTACACGCCCTCCTCAACGGTATCAGGTTCCCACCGTTCCTCGTTAACATATCCAATCCATTCAATCCATCCGTGCGCAGAAATGATAGAATAAATTAGATTTTCGTCTCGGTATCCTCTAACTCGGATAACAAACACTCTCCGCCCTCCCGCGCACAGCGGCTCCGTTACAGAACCAACAACAGCAGCATTACCCGTAATCTGACCAAGCCCCGCCTCTACGCTCACCTGATTCGCTGGGGGGAGGCTTTCCACTTTTGATTTGCGTGTGGTCCTTTCACCTGTCAGTCATTTTAACAGCGGCGTTGTCCAGCGCAATGTGCCCAGATTTCGAGTGGCATGATATAAGGGTAAACGTGGTACAGTTTAGCACGATGAACACAGAGGCGTTGGTATTCCTAGGTCAGCAAATATGTGCTGCATTGGCGCTCTGTCCACTATGTATTTCTGGCTTGTGCCCAGTGATTTCAGATGTCCTGAACAGAATATAGTGGTTACTGAATCAAATGTAGATGATTCAGTGGTATTACAAGGGGCATTTTAGGAACTTCATCTGGAAATAAATACAACCCCAAATCAGAAAAAGTTGGGACAGCATGGTTTCAGTGCAAGCAGAGTTTCTTGCACTGACTTTTATTTCATTGCAGACAGGATGAACCTGAGATATTTCATGTTTTATCTGCTCAACTTCATTTAATTTATTAATAAACATCCATTCCTGCATTTCAGGCCTGCCACACATTCTAAAAAAGTTGGGACAGTAAAGCATTTACCACTTTGTAATGTTGCCATTCCTTTTCACCACACTTAAAAGACGTTTTGGCACAGAGGATACCAAGTGATTTAGTGTTTCAGCTTTTGTTTTGTCTCATTCTTCCTGCAAACATGTTTTATCATGTTTCATCATGTTTTACTGATGCAACAGTACGGGGTCGTCGTTGTGGCATTTTTTGTTTCAAAATTCTACACACATTCTCTATTGGGGACAGATCAGGACTGCAGGCAGGCCAGTCCAGTACCCGTACCCTCTTCTTCCGCAGCCATGCCTTTGTAATGTGTGCTGCATGTGGTCTTGCATTGCATGGAGGTCCCTGGAAAAGATGAGAAGGATGAGAAGGAGCTTTTTTCCACAAGCTATTCGAGTCCTCAACGAAAATAGCATTTAGGACTAAATTTACACAACTTGCACAATCGTATATATATGTGTGTGTGTGTGTGTGTGTGTATGTAGACATATGTATGTGTATATAAGTATATGCGTGTATACAGTTTATATACAGTGTATCACAAAAGTGAGTACACCCCTCACATTTATGCAGATATTTAAGTATATCTTTTCATGGGACAACACTGACAAAATGACACTTTGACACAATGAAAAGTAGTCTGTGTGCAGCTTATATAACAGTGTAAATTTATTCTTCCCTCAAAATAACTCAATATACAGCCATTAATGTCTAAACCACCGGCAACAAAAGTGAGTACACCCCTAAGAGACTACACCCCTAAATGTCCAAATTGAGCACTGCTTGTCATTTTCCCTCCAAAATGTCATGTGATTTGTTAGTGTTACTAGGTCTCAGGTGTGCATAGGGAGCAGGTGTGTTCAATTTAGTAGTACAGCTCTCACACTCTCTCATACTGGTCACTGAAAGTTCCAACATGGCACCTCATGGCAAAGAACTTTCTGAGGATCTTAAAAGACGAATTGTTGCGCTACATGAAGATGGCCAAGGCTACAAGAAGATTGCCAACACCCTGAAACTGAGCTGCAGCACAGTGGCCAAGATCATCCAGCGTTTTAAAAGAGCAGGGTCCACTCAGAACAGACCTTGCGTTGGTCGTCCAAAGAAGCTGAGTGCACGTGCTCAGCGTCACATCCAACTGCTGTCTTTGAAAGATAGGCGCAGGAGTGCTGTCAGCATTGCTGCAGAGATTGAAAAGGTGGGGGGTCAGCCTGTCAGTGCTCAGACCATACGCCGCACACTACATCAAATTGGTCTGCATGGCTGTCACCCCAGAAAGAAGCCTCTTCTGAAGTCTCTACACAAGAAAGCCCGCAAACAGTTTGCTGAAGACATGTCAACAAAGGACATGGATTACTGGAACCATGTCCTATGGTCTGATGAGACCAAGATTAATTTGTTTGGTTCAGATGGTCTCAAGCATGTGTGGCGGCAATCAGGTGAGGAGTACAAAGATAAGTGTGTCATGCCTACAGTCAAGCATGGTGGTGGGAATGCCATGGTCTGGGGCTGCATGAGTGCAGCAGGTGTTGGGGAGTTACATTTCATTGAGGGACACATGAACTCCAATATGTACTGTGAAATACTGAAGCAGAGCATGATCCCCTCCCTCCGGAAACTGGGTCGCAGGGCAGTGTTCCAGCATGATAATGACCCCAAACACACCTCTAAGACGACCACTGCTTTATTGAAGAGGCTGAGGGTAAAGGTGATGGACTGGCCAAGCATGTCTCCAGACCTAAACCCAATAGAACATCTTTGGGGCATCCTCAAGCGGAAGGTGGAGGAGCGCAAAGTCTCGAATATCCGCCAGCTCCGGGATGTCGTCATGGAGGAGTGGAAAAGCATTCCAGTGGCAACCTGTGAAGCTCTGGTAAACTCCATGCCCAGGAGAGTTAAGGCAGTTCTGGGAAATAATGGTGGCCACACAAAATATTGACACTTCAGGAACTTTCACTAAGGGGTGTACTCACTTTTGTTGCCGGTGGTTTAGACATTAATGGCTGTATATTGAGTTATTTTGAGGGAAGAATAAATTTACACTGTTATATAAGCTGCACACAGACTACTTTTCATTGTGTCAAAGTGTCATTTTGTCAGTGTTGTCCCATGAAAAGATATACTTAAATATCTGCAGAAATGTGAGGGGTGTACTCACTTTTGTGATACACTGTATATACATCTGTATAGCATTATGTTGCACAGTTTCTACACTACTTGTCACTTTTACACACTTGTTCACTTTAAATTGCTCTTTAAATGATATTATATATACTGTACTACTACTATTATACTATTATATTATATAACTTTTCTACACTTTTCATTTAAAAACATTTCTATATTTTTTGTATAATATATATTTTGACTATTTTGTAGTTTTTGTAATTACTGTGGCAGAGCAGTCACAAAAGCATTTCACTGCCAGTTGTAATGTGTATGATTATGTATGTGACAAATAAACCTTGATTTTATTTTATTTTATTTTATTTTATTTAAAGATGCCGTCACAAAGGCAGCATATGTTGCTCTAAAATCTCCATGTACTTTTCTGCATTAATGTTGCCATCACAGAAGTGTAAATTACCTTTTCCAAGGGCACTGACACAGCCCCATATCATGACAGACCTTGGCTTTTGGACTCATTGCTGATAACAATCTTGATGGTCCTTTTTGTCTTCGGTCCGGAGCACGCGGCGTCCATTTTTTCCAAAAAAAAAAAAAAGACCTGGAATGCTGATTCATGTGACCACAATACACGTTTCCACTGTGTGATGGTCCATCCTAGATGCCTCAGAGCCCAGAGAAGTCGACGCCACTTCTGGACATGGTTAACATAAGGTTTCTTTTTTGCACAGTAAAGTTTTAAGTGGCATTTGTGCATGTAACTCTGTATTGTAGTGCTTGACAAAGGTTTGCCAAAGTAATCCCTCACCTATGTGGTTATATCAGCTATTGTTAAGTGGCGGTTCTTGATGCAGTGCCGTCTGAGGGATCAAAGAGCACGGGCATTCAGCTTAAGCTTGTGCACTTGGCCTTTACGCACTGAAATTCCTCCTGATTCATTGAATGGTTTAATGATATTATGCACTGTAGAGGGAGAAATATGCAAATCCCTCCCAGTCTTTCTTTGGGGTACATTGTTTTTAAACATTTCAATAATTTTCTCACGCATTTGTTGACATCATCTTTGCTTATCAAAGACTCAGCCTTTCCTGGATGCTGCTTTTGTACCAAACCATGATTACAATCACTTGTTGACATCACCTGTTTGAAATCACATCATTATTTAGTTTTTTCATCTTGTTACTAGTGTCTACACTAGTGTACTAGTGTATATTAACAAATTAAATGAAGTTAAGCAGATAAAAGCAGATAACTTTTTATCTGAAGTTAGGCAGATAAAACCCAAATGAAATATATTGGGTTCAAACTGTCTGCAATCAAATAAAAGTCAAAGTAAATGTAAGGAACACTGCATTTTTATTTTATTTGCATTTTCCATACTGTCCCAACTTTTTCTGATTTGGGGTTGTACATCAGCAATCAGCAGCATAGAAACTGCTAAGACAGTTAAAAAATATTCATGGCACTGCATAAACATGGAGTGAAACATTATCATAGAAAAAAACTAGACACTTAAACAGATAATGAAATGTTAGATTTTACATCATGACTTTTTCCAGTAAAAAACATTGGCTGTGTGGGTGTGCTGAGTGAAATGATGCTTCTGATTTCTTGCCCTTGTTTTGCATAGAAAAGTGGTAAAACTATTTGGGTAAACATTGATGTTTTTTCACTCTACTGCATTGCTTAGTATATGATAGTTAGCAGTCTAATGCTCTAGATCATTAGGACTTAACTTAAGTCTTAATCACAAGCAATGCTACTGAACTGGCCTTCACTGCTGCTGTACACTTTCGACCTCTGCTGTCTGGTCGAGGTACCTGTGCTAGCAGTGGGGGTCTCTGTAATAGCCTTGCAAGGCCACTTTAAAGTTATGTGCAATAAATAATCATGTAAAAACAGGCAAGATCAGAAACAATAATGTCACTGCTACAACACAAGCATTTAATTTAGCCTGTGACAGTCAGCAGGGCAAATACATCAGATGCCTTTCAAATGTTGGGGGAAAACAGCTCAGCCAGTGCAGTTCTTTTAAAGGAAGACTACATGTAATGGCATCAGCATCTCTAATGTGGGTCTAAATAATTAACACTTTACACTGATGTGTGCGGCATCTGTTGTATGTTTTATTTTTATATTTAATATTTAATAAGTGTTTACTGAGAGAATTGGTACAATCCTTCTTGGAAAGTTAGTCTTATAGACTTACCTGTACAGCTGTGACTCTAACTGTCATTCAATCACTTCAAATTTGTTTGTGATTTTTTCCAATATGTGATGTTTTCCAATCTGGATATACCCAATTTTCCTGTGCATTTTGGCTACCACTGTGACTTAGATGACACCCTTACTGGCTAACGAGTTCCCTAGCTAGCTTTTCCTCTTTCATACTAGACCGGTGGTGTATGTTGAACAATTGGGTTTGATCTTTGCTGTGAGAGGATTGGCATGCCCTCCTTGAGCTGTTACAGGTTTCTTGATGCAGCTTGGTGATAAACAAAAATCTAATCTACACAACAATGAAAGTTAGGGGGTCTGAATACTTTCTGAATCCACTGTAGATTTAGTATACTGTATTTAAAGCACAGTTTATGCTTTATAAATCCATACTGTAGATCTTGAGCACTGTAGAGTTGAACATCAGTTTACAAAGAGATAGCTCTTAACTTTTTTAACTCTTTCACTGTTCTGAGAGGTCTTAACTTCATCAGCATTAGCCAATCATACATAAAACTGACTAGTTATTGATGGTCAGCAGTCAGAGATAGATGTGACAGATCAGCTGATTTAATAATTCAGATAAATATTTCCACTAAAGAACCTACAGAATGTAAAACCTAGTATATAGCTGTAAATGTATTGTAGCTCATTAATTCTGAGTATAGATTCTAAATTTATTCAAAATATTCTATATTCTAAATATAGAGTCACTGTTGCAGAAATAGGTCCTGGACAGGGTGCAAGTGACACTCACTCAATTGTGAGCAATCTAGTTAATCTCTGTATATGTGTGAAGGTGGAATGTAACTGAAATAGCAAACTTTTAAATAGTAAGCCATGAAATGGTTTAATGGCCTGTGTGTTTGTGCCAGTGTTTCCAGGTGGCATCTGACCCACTGTAACCATGACATGGATGAAGCAGTTATAAAATTAATGAAAAATAATTATTATTTAACATAATTATGTAATGTATGCTCATTTAGTCAAAGAAGCATTTTAAGGTCAGCACTGATGGATGAGAAGCTCTGGCTTTGTCAATCAATATTTCAATTGAGCTCAAAGGTGTTTAGTGGGGTTAAGGTCATGCCACTGCAGTGTTTCCTTCCCAATTTATCTAATTATGTATTCATGGACTTGTTGAAAAAAAAAGCCTTTCACAAACTGTGAAATCACCAGCCACTTCTTTACATCAGCCAGTGGTGGATTCTTGTAGAGAGTCTGATTATGCCCTTTGTGTCCCTTCACTTCTTGTGGTGACACATTCACCAGTCACTGCTGTCAATGAGGAAAAACTAAATTGTAATTTTTATTGTGAGCCAGGAGCTTTTCTGTCAGTGCCTAGCCTTACAAATGCATTTTACTATATACACTATATTTGTAGAAATCCTTCCCATAATAGTGAAGATTTTTATAGGGTTAATCTATATTGATGCCCATGATGCCCATGTTCAACAATCTCAGGATCAGGTGTACATTTGGCAATATTGTGTATTTACATCTATCACTTGATAAGGTAACACACACTTCATGTGTGTATTTTTTACACATTAAATTGATGAATGACTATTGGAATGTGGTCTCTTTGTTATCTCATATGACCAGCATGAAGTGATTGAAATTCTACAACCACAAATCAGAAAAATTTGGGACTATAGAAATAAAAAACACAGTGTTCCTACTGTGATATTTCATATTTTGTCTGGCCATCTTCATTTCATTTGTTAATATAACATTTGTTAACTTCTGTTCCTGCATTTCAGGCCTGCAGCAAAGTGCAAAAACAGAACAATAAAGCATTTACCACTTTGTAATGTTGCCGTTCCTTCTCACAAAACTTAAAAGACATTTTGGCCATGAGGACACCACGTGATGTGTTTTAGCTGGTGTTTTGTCCTATTCTTTTTGCAAACACACCTTAAATTTTGCAACAGTACAGGTTGCCGTTGTCACATTTTCAAAATTCATTTTCAAAAATCATTTCAAAATTCTCCGCACATTCTCTGTTGGGGACAGGTCAGGACTGCAGGCAGGCCAGTTCAGTACTCGTATCCTCTTTATGCGCAGCCATGCCTTTGTAATATGTGCAGTATGTGCTTTAACATTGTCTTGGTGACAAATGCATGGACGTCCCTGGAAAAGATGCCGTCACAAAGGCAGCATATGTTGCTCTAAAATCTCAATTTTACTTTTCTGCATTAATGCTGCATCACAGAAGTGTACAGAAGAGACTGCCCATTTTTGCCCCTTAAACACTGCTTTCATGGATACTGCTTTTGTTCCAAATCATTATTACTGTAGCATTGACACAGAGTATTTTATTTAAGTGGGCGGGAGGATAGATATACGTACACACCTTTACCCGGGGAAGGGGGGAATATATACACACTTTAATACTTGTTATCTATGGACTGTTTTAGGGTTGAATCGAATTATGGTAGCAAGAGTCTGACCTAATGAACAAGACAGGTATCTTTTTATACCTATTTTAGCCACATTTACTAAGGATGCCAATAAATATACAAGTGCATTAAATACTAGTTTTAAATGTAAATAGTAAACAGCTATGAATCAAAGTACAAGAAGTAAATTAAACATTAGACACAGGACAGAGAGTACAAAGCACAGAGTGCAGAGTAGAGCATAAAAAGTGAAGAGAGCAGAGCACAAAGCACATAGTACAGATTAAAGAACATCACTCAGAGCACAGAAAAACTAAAGTACACAGCACATAGAACAGAGGCCAAAATACAGAGCACAGAACACAGCATACTGAGTAACAGGAACAGAACACAGAGTACGGAGTAAAGGGTACAGAGTAAAAAATGCAGATCACAAATTAGTGTAAAAAGTACACACCACAGAATAAAGATTAATGAGTACAGAACGCAGAACACTAAGCACAGGGTACAGAGCACAGAACAAAGGGTTCTACAGATAACAAAGTAAATAGAACAGAGCACAGAGTAAGAGTACAGAGTACACAACAGAGTATTTACATTCATAATACAATGTACATCGCACAGTACTCAGTACAGAGTACAGTACAACAGCGTACAAAGCACAGAGTATAGAACACAGAGTACATGGTACAACGCACAAAATTCAGAGTACAGGTCACATAATTTAGAGCACAGAGCACAGAATGCAGAGTAAATAGCCTGCATTACTTCACATCTACAGCAATGTAGAGCAGAATATTTAAGCACTGATTAATGATGATTAATTACAAACAGGTGAGGATGAACTGCAGTAACCATGGAAACAAGTCACCTTTCTGGGGGGTGCTGTCCTCTGGTGGTACAACATGGGAATGTTCAGAGTGGCTGTGATGAGCTTTAGCTTTACTCTTTGGTTCTGAACTCTATGCTAATGCTATAATGTGTCACACATGTCAGCTTTTCCAGTGTAATCTGTATTTTATTTGTACTGTAATGATTCCATTAAATGTGTATTTTAATAGAATAAAACCACTGTAATGTGCATTTACATCTGGTGAACATTTTACCACCTGTAAGGATTTCAGTGTAATATACAATTTACTTGTAAAAAAAACATGCATTAAAAACAATTTATAGGCCGCTCAGGTGGCGCAGCGATAAAGTACGCTAGTGCACCAGAGTTGGGGTTCTGAATGCATCGCATCGAATCTCGACTTTACCTTTCCGACTGGGTTGGGTGGCAGCATGAACAACGATTGACTGTTGTTCAGGGTTAGAGGGTAGAGAGTCAGATCATAGGTCCTCATGACTAAAAAATAAATAAAAATCTGTGAGTCAATATACACTGCTCAAGAAAATGAAGGGAACACTTAAATCACACATCGGATCTTGTTGAACAAAAGATTCAAGTTGAAAATCTTTACTGATATAAATGGTGTAATTAGTTAAGAACAAAAATCAAAGTAAAACTAGTAAACTAGTAAAAGTAGAATTTCTGTGAATTTCATCACGGCAACTCATAATGTTACTTAGCAGTGTGTATGGCCCCCAAGTACCTTTATGCACTCCCAGCAATGTCTGGGCATGCTGCTGATGAGACGGCAGAGGGTGTCCTGGGGGATGTCCTCCCAGACCTGGATTAGGGCATCAGTGAGCTCCTGGACAGTCTGTGGTGCGACTTGGCGGCGTTGGATGCACTGATACATAAAGTCCCAGAGGTTCTCAATTGGATTCAGGTCTGGGGAATGTGAGGGCCAGTCAATGGCATCAATGCCTTCATACTCCAGGAACTGCCTACACACTGGGCATTGTCCTGCACCAGGAGGAACCCAGGGCCCACTACACCAGCGTAAGGTCTGATAATAGCTCTGAGGATTTCATCTCAATATCTAACAGCATTCAGGGTACCGTTGGCTATCACGTGGAGGTTTTTGCGACCCTCCAAGGATATTCCCAGACCATCACTGACCCACCAACAAACGGGTCATGCTGGATGATGTTGCAGGCAGCATAACATTCACCACGGCATCTCCAGACATGTGACGTGCTCAGTGTGAACCTGCTCTCATCTGTGAAGAGAACGGGGCGCCAATGGTGGACCTGCCAGTTTTGGTGTTCTCTGGCGAATGCCAATCGAACTGCATGGTGTGGGGCTTTAAGTACAGGTCCAACTAGAGGACGTTGGGCTCTCATGCCACCCTCATGGAGTCTGTTTCTGACAGTTTGTTCAGAAACATGCACACCAGTAGCCCGCTGGAGGTCACTTTGTAGGGCTCTGGCAGTGCTTCTCCTGTTCCTCTTTGCACAAAGGAGCAGGTACCAGTCCTGCTGCTGGGTTGATGCCCTTCTACGATCCTATCCTTCTGTCCTTGTGCCTGTGTCCTGTGTAATAATTTAAGAGAGGTAGAAATTTGTGGATATAAAAATAATCAATATGGCCAGCAATCAAGTATTTGGACACCCCTCCAAATGAGTGCGTAACAGGTGAGTAAAAATCTTTACATTTTATTATCATGTTTTACCACAGCACAGGGTCATGGTGGGTCTGTCTTCTAAAAAGCTATGCAAGAACATGTGTGATGCCAGGCATTTCAATATATCCCAAAGGTGTTCATAGGGGTTGAGGTCAGGACCCTGTGCAGGCAGCTTGTACTCTTTCTCATTAAACTTGTTAAACCCTGTCTTCATAAACCTCACTTTTGCACACAGGGACACAGTCAGGCTGGCACTATGAAGTGCCCTCTGTAAGAATGATCACTTCAAAATGTATCACAACCTTATCCATGCTTTTTGAAAACTGGACATTTGAGCTTCTTCCACCATCTGCTGGACAATAAACATTCCTACACTCCCTCCCATCTGAGAGCTCATAAAACAGTTCTTGTTCTATGTGTTCAACAGTAGTATTTGCTTTTTATATTAACCTATTTAAAGCAGTTTAGTTTTCTATGGTGTTGGGTCACAATAGGATCAAGTCAAATTTAATTGTATGACGCATTAAATGATGCACATCATCTCAAAACAACTTCATGGATTTCAGAACAACAGTAGCAGAAAAAAAACTACTACAAGGAAGAAACCCTGAGAAAGTACCACTTCTGTCTCTAGCTGCTGAACAGTGTGTAGTTCAAATGTAATTTAAATGATGTAATGTATAATATTTGTTCATTTTAATTAATTTCATTTTATCAACTGCTTTATCCTGGTTAGGATTGCAGTGAGTCCAATTTCATTGAAAAACACTGAACACAAGGCAGGAATACCCTGGACAGAGTGGCAGTATATTGCAGGGCTTAGAGCATAACCTTTAGGCATAGCCAATCAGGTCTGGTCAGCTGTTAGCACGACGGAGATTCAAACCTAAGTCTCAGTGGTCTTTATAACATTTGTATATTACTAATAATGTATTTAGAATTTGAAGGTAAAACATTACATATGAGATACGGTACAATGCAGTGCAGAGACGAAGGCTGCAGTCTAACCTGAGGTGATCATAAAATGGTCACTAATACAATGCAAGCAATTTAAAGTTAAGGGTGTTCTTTAGGGGCTTGAACCAGCAACCTTCTAATCACTAATCCAGTACCTTGGCCACTAAACTATTACTGCTTTACTGTTGGAATCTGATTGAGACTGTCCACAGCAGTGTTGTTTCAATCTGAAGTGTAAAATAATGTGCACTGTAAGGGGCCCACAAAACTCAACATAACTTTAATTCAGAGAACTGGGGTTCACCTCAAGCTTTAAACTCTTGGCCCTAATGTTCTTACCCTGAATAGAAACATCAAAATAAAAGCTGAAACACTAAATCACTTGGTATCCTCGGTGCCAAAACATCTTTTAAGTGTGGTGAAAAGTTATGGCAACATTACAAAGTGGTAAATGCTTTACTGTCCCAACTTTTTTTGGAATGCGTTGCAGGCCTGAAATGCAGGAATAGATTTTTAATAATAAATTAAATGAAGTTGAGCAGACAAAACATGAAATATCTCAGGTTTATCCTGTCTGCAATGAAATAAAAGTCAAAGTAAATGTAAGACACTGTGTTTTTTTTATTATTTGCCTTTTCCATGCTGACCCAACTTTTTCTGATTTGGGGTTGTAGAAAGACCGCCTTGATTGTTTAGCTGTTATATCTGCAAGTGGTGGCTACTCTGATGAGTCAAAAGTCTAAACAACAGACAAAATTATTCCATTATTTATTTTTATCTTAAGTTTTATTTGTTCTATGCTTTAATTTCAAAGTACATTTAAAACATTAAACTGTGTAAATATCAATAAAATCTGGAAAAATTGGGGTGTTCTAAAACTTTTGACCGGTTGTGTACATTTATACATTATATTGCCAAAAGTATTTGCTTGTCTGCCTTCACACACATATGAACTTGAGTGACATCCCATTCTTAATCCATAGGGTTTAATATGATGGCGGCCCACACTTTGCAGCTATAACAGCTTCAACTCTTCTGGGAAGGCTTTCCACAAGGTTTAGGAGTGTGTTTATGGGCATTTTTGACCATTCTTCCAGAGGCGCATTTGTGAGGTCAGACACTGATGTTGGACAAGAAGGCCTGGCTCGCAGTCTCCGCTCTAATTCATCCCAAAGGTGTTCTGTTGAGTTGAGGTCAAGACTCTGTGCAGGCCAGTCAAGTTCTTCCACACCAAACTCGCTCATCCACGTCTTTATTGACCTTGCTTTGTGCACTGGTGCGCAGTCATGTTGGAACAGGAAGGGGTCATCCCCAAACTGTTCCCACAAAGTTGGGAGCATAAAATTGTCCAAAATCTCTTGGTATGCAGAAGCATTAAGAGTTCCTTTCACTGAAACTAAAGGGTCGGCCCAACTCCTGAGAAACAACCCCACACCATAATCCCCCCTCCACCAAACTTTACACTTGGCACAATGCAGTCAGACAAGTACCGTTCTCCTGGCAACCGCCAAACCCAGACTCGTCCATCGGATTGCCAGACAGCGAAGCGTGATTCGTCACTCCAGAGAACACGTCTCCACTGCTCTGTAGCTCTCTACACACTGTTCTTGAGCTAATCTGAAGGCCACATGAAGTTTGGAGGTCTGTAGCGACTGACTCTGCAGAAAGTTGGCAACCTCTGCGCACTATGCGCCACAGCATCCGCCGACCCTGCTGTCATTTTACGTGGCCTACCACTTTGTGGCTGAGTTGCTGTCGTTCACAATCGCTTCCACTTTGTTATAATACCACTGACAGTTGACTGTGGAATATTTAGTAGCGAGGAAATTTCACAACTGGACTTGTTGCACAGGTGGCATCCTATCACGGTACCACGCTGGAATTCGCTGAGCTCCTGAGAGCGACCCATTCTTTCACTAATGTTTGTAGAAGCAGTCTGCACGCCTAGGTGCTTGGTTTTATACACCTGTGGCCATGGAAGTGATTGGAACACCTGAATGCAATGATTTGGATGGGTGAGTGAATACTTTTGGCAATAGTGAGGCAGGACCCACCGTGATCCTGATTAGGATAAAATGGTGGTATACCATTAAAATAAAACTTACTTCACCTTTATTGTCGAAAAGCGACACATAAGCAGTTAAAACCCAGCAGCTTGGAAAACCACAGTGATGCGCATGCGCGGCACGTATCGCCAAACGATTCTTCGTGTTTGACCCGCCTTTGTTGTAAATCCGTGTTATGGTTGGTGACTTTTGTACGTCACTGTATTCAGTGTTTGTTATGATTGGTCAGTTGTGTGAGAAGCGCATAATTTTTGTGCTCTCATAGGTCAGTGCTGGAGGATCTAGAGGAATAGGACAGGCTGCTTAATCTTATGCAGTAGCTGTAGCGTGTAGTGGTCTGTGTAAGCGCAGAGGCTGAGACGCACCATGTTTATTACAGAGTAAGTTTTTCATTCTTTTCGTGTATTTCCATTTTATTTCATTTTAATTAATAAGTGCCTCTGGTAAGAAGAAAGGTTGGTGAGTTGGTTTGGACTTGTTAACGTGTATCAAATCTGTGAATATATCAAATATAGTGTTTTTTTGTCTAAGAGTTAGCGAGCTAGCTGAGCTGCAGTGATTTGTGTGTGGTTGTTATGGAGCTTCACTGAGTAATGTTTCTCTCTTATGTTTTATGGTTTGAAATACAGCTACAAGAACAGAATTAGTTATTTCTAGTTATTAATACTAATAATTAACAGTAATTAAACCAGCATTGCGCAAATGAAACCTGCTGCTATTAACAAATGTCATTAAATATAGAACATCTGTATTTTTGCTCCATAACATCTGCATTATTGCATAGGTGGTGCAGGACCTGATCTATACAGTGTTACAAAGTGTCTCTAGTGCCTATTACGATATTTATTACAATAAAATAATGCATAAACGTCATTTATACACTGCCTGGCCAAAAAAAAAGGTCACCACCTGGATGTAACTAAGCAAATAGGTAAGAGCCTCCCACTGGATAATTACTGCATGGGTGATTATGTTTCAGCTGGCAACAAGTTATTTAACCGTAACTGATGCAGTGAGTAGCTTCTCATTTGTTAAACAACCATGTTGAAAGACACATCCTGTGGTCATGGAAAAGATGTTCCTCTGTTTCAGAAGGGTCAAATTATTGGCATGCATCAAGCAGAGAAAACATCTAAGGAGATTGCTGAAACTACTAAAATCGGGTTAAGAACTGTCCAACGCATTATTAAAAAGTGGAAGGACAGTGGGGAAACATCATCTTCGAGGAAGGAATGTGGTCAGAAAAAAATCTTGAATGATCGTGATCGGCGATCATTTAAACGTTTGGTGAAATCAAATGGTAGAAAAACTACAGTAGAACTCAGGGATATGTTTAATAGTGAAAGTGAGAGCATTTCCACACACACAATGCGAAGGGAACTCAAGGGATTGGGACTAAACAGCTGTGTAGCCTTAAAAAAACCACTTGTCAGTGAGGATAACCGGCAAAAACGGCTTAAATTTGCTAGGGAGCATAAAGATTGGACTCTGGAGCAATGGAAGAAGGTCATGTGGTCTGATGAGTCCAGATTTACCCTGTTCCAGAGTGATGGGCGCATCAGGGTAAGAAGAGAGGCGGCTGAAGTGATGCACCCATCATGCCTAGTGCCTACCGTACAAGCCTGTGGGGGAGGTGCTATGATCTGGGGTTGCTGCAGTTGGTCAGGTCTAGGTTCAGCAACGTTATGTGCCCAAAGAATGAGGTCAGCTGACTACCTGAATATACTGAATGACCAGGTTATTCCATCAATGGATTTTTTCTTCCCTGATGGCACGGGCATATTCCAAGATGACAATGCCAGGATTAATCGGGCTCAAATTGTGAAAGAGAGCATGAGACATCATTTTCAGACATGGATTGGCCACCACAGAGTCCAGACCTGAACCCCATTGAGAATCTTTGGGATGTGCTGGAGAAGACTTTGCGCAGTGGTCCAAATCTCCAATACAAGATCTTGGGGAAAAATTAATGCAACTCTGGACAGAAATAAATGTTGTGACATTGCAGAAGCTTGTGGAAACGATGCCACAGCGAATGCGTGCCGTAATCAAAGCTTAAGGCGGTCCAACCAAATATTAGAGTGTGTGACTTTTTTTTTTGGCCAGGCAGTATATGTTGCTAGTACAGGTATTTTAGATGTACAGTGGAGACCATAAGTCTGAAACGTCTTGTGTTTTTGGATTTAGTCAGCACATGAATTTGACCTAAATAGTGAAATCTTTGAAAAATTTACAGAAATGTCTTAGTATTTGGTATGCTAAATTTATAACAGATATTGACACATCATTTAAATTTATTTAAAGCTTTACAATATTTGTGAACTTATCGTCCAGGCCCAACCATAATACCAGCACTGCATTACAAAAAATATTTATTAACCTCCAACTTCGCTACAGAACAGAACAATCCCTGCTGGTCGTGTTGCCCAATCCACTCGGATTCATTTATTTTTCTCTTTGATTTTACGCTGCACATCAGAGCACAAACGCTACTTTTTGACGTGCATTTTTGGACATGGTATCACTAAACTCCAATTCACTTCTCGCGTTTATTTTCATGACAAACTGTAGTTTGGGAGACCAGAGAAGCTCGCCTGCGATTCCAGTTGGTGATAGATAGATGGTGTAGTGTGAAACCCCCTATCGCCGATCAGTCGTGTAGTGTGAAAGCCACACCGACTTGAAAGACTCCCGATTACAAGAGATCCAGTCGTGTAGTGTGAACTGTACAGCGATCTGTCGACTTGGAAAGTCGTGTAGTGTGAACTTGGCATTAGGGGCCCAACAACCTTTTGATTGCCACTGCCGTAATAGGAACTCTAAGAGGAAGAGGAACTGTAACATAAGAGGAACTCTAGTGTTTTATCCAAAGGAAGCTGACATACAAATTTTCATTCAAATTGTTTAACGGATTTTATGATTTTTTTTTATTTTTTATCAGACCTTATATTAACAATGAGCACAATGGAGTAACACACCCTGATAATGCCATTCCTTCACAGGGCTTTGGTCATCCACCCTTTCTCCTCGGGCATAACCCGTCATGTCAGTTAGTGTACTCCAGACAGGCCAGTAGCACCTGTGTGCCACCCAAGCACCCATAAAGTTTGTGTTCATGTCTTTTGGATTTGTAAAATTGTAAAATAATTGTGATATTGTCTTGACTGTATTGAACATTCAATCTGGCAGATGCACATTTGGACATGAATGTATTTATGAGATATAACTAGGGATGTAACGATACACTCTACCCACAATGCGATACGTTTTACGATACGATTTTTTTAACTAAATGAAATTGAAGACAAATTATGACAAAGTTTATTTTTATTATTTCTCTTTAAAAAATAACATTGAAAGTGAATATTGATTAATTTTACATGAATTACCATGAATTACCGTGGAACATGTGCACCGATTTTTAACTGTCTTGTGGTGCATCGTTACATCCCTAGATATAAATGCATATAATTACTACACAATTGTGGTTTAGAATGGTAGACCAAAGGTTTAATGTTTCACTACCACTTATAAAGAAAACTCTTCGATTTAAAGTGCTGCTGATATTAGATTCAGTATTATTTTGTATATAAACTCTGCTGTTTATATACAAAAGCTCCATCCCAAATAATTTGCTTCTCCTTCTGTTGTACACATTGGTCAGAACTGTTCTATTGAAATTAAAATAATAGCCGTTTAACGGGCTGGTACACCACTGTAGAGAGATTAAACGTTCAAAGTCACCGACCTGGCCAGGCATCCACACAAACACAATTGGCCGTGTTTAAGGGAGGATGGATCGGATGGGGTCTCTTCTCGCTGCCTCAGCCATATGCAGTTGTTTGGACTGGTCCAGGTGCCTGTGTGAGTGGGGAGATTCACATGGTGTTTAGCATGGCTCCCCGTACACAGTACAGCTTTGTGTTGGAACCCAACACTGACAGGTGATAAAAAGCAGCCGTAGATTGGACATGTACTGGAAGGGGGCGTACGGTGATCGGGCTATCCTTGATCAGATCACGGGTTGTTCAAGCGACAGTGGATTCACAATCAGGAATTGGAAATAGCTAGATTGGGGGATAACTGAAGCAGCTGACCATTCTCGGATCTGCATGTTTTAGTTGGAAAAACTGTTTGTGACACCCTTGGCAGTAACAATTGCAATCAAAAGTTTGCAATAACTTTCATTAATGAATCTTTTCCATATCTGTGGAGGTATTTTGTTCTCTTCTTTGCAGAATTGCTCTTATTTGGCTACATTAAAAGGTTTTCCAGCATAAACTGTCCGTTTAAGGTCTCGCCACAGAATGAAGGAACATACTTACAATCTAACTGTGGGTTATAGTCCTTTGCTAAAATAAGAATGTGTGTTTTTCTTTTTGTGTATGTAGCTGAGCTTTAATTACCAGACACCACTGAGTCTTTCTGTCCTTTCGCTTCAAACATTACATTCTACATAATTGTACCTTTTGTGTGCAGTGTGTGTAGCATTTTATTCTGGCCTACAGAGTCGTGTGACGAATCCTGTCCAGCGTGGCAGGCGCCCTGGATCGAGCTTTGTTTAATTGATGATGAAATATCATGTTTCAAATTCTCTCTCATGTTTCCTACTGGCTCAGCCATTCATGTTGCAATGGAAGACAGATGCCTTTCAGGGCAGAAGATCTAAGCTTCTCCGATAACCTTGTTTTAAAAAGTCATTTAGAGTGAGTAGCGTCTTCTTTAACAGCCTGCAGGTCCTTAAAATCCTTCATATGATCATCACAAACAATTGTCCATAAGTACAAAGTACACAGTCTCTTAGCCAAGGTTGGGGATAAAAACTGTCGTTCTGAGATGGACAGATGTGATTTAGTTACCACAAACAGGTCTGCTATGAATTAAAAGCTGCTGCCTAGAGTCATACAAACATTCTGGCATTGGCGCAGGGGGGGAGGTCAAAGCTGGCTCGAATAAAGTTTGTTGCTGATCAAATTATTTAAAAGCTTGTTTGACTGTCAACACTTTCACTTGTGTTCTGGCAGATGCAGTTGTTTGCATTACATCTGACTATTCTGACATCTCATTTCAGTATAATGTGTCAGTTGGAGTTTTCTTTCTGCCATTAATCTTCACAATTATTGTCACCCCGAAGTAAGGCCCTACCTAATTCAAGGCAGTGAAAATCGCGCTGACCTGTCGAGGCATGGACTCCACTAGACCCCTGAAGGTGTACTGTGGTATCTGGCGCCAAGATGTTAGCAGCAGATCCTTTAGGTGGGGCCTCCATGGATCAGACTTGTTTGTCCAGCACATCCCACAGATGCTCAAATGGATTGAGATCTGGGGAATTTGGAGGCCAAGTCAACACCTCACCTGACTGGTCTGCGGCTATGCAGACAACAAACTGCGATGCTCCAGCATTAACTTCTTCAGCAATTTGAGCTACAGTAGCTCGTCTGTTGGATCGGACCACACGGGCCAGCTTTTGCTCCCTATGTGCATCAATGAGCCTTGGTCGCCCATGACCCTGTTGTCAGTTTACCACTGTTCCTTCCTTGGACCACTTTTGATAGATACTGACCACTGCAGACCGGGAACACCCACAAGAGCTGGAGTTTTGGAGATGCTCTGACCCAGTCGTCTAGCCATCACAATTTGGTCCTTGTCAAACTCGCTCAAATCCTTACAGTTTACCATTTTTCCTGCTTCTAACACATCAACTTTGAGGATAAAATGTTCACTTGCTGCCTAATATATCCCACCCACTAACAGGTGCCATGATGAAGAGATAATCAGTGTTATTCACTTCACCTGTCAGTGGTCATAATGTTATGCCTAGTCGGTGTATATTCATTGAAAAAAATACTTCATTTTGCTTCATTTTGTTTCTAAGGATTTCTAGGGGTGGGATTAATTAATAGTCAATCAGAATCACTAGAGGGAAAATAGGAGTATATTTAATATTTAATGTGACACCATCATGTTTTAGATTTGGACTGCTTGCTTTATGTCTGGAGGAATTTATGCTGTAGCATTTTTTTTTCCTTTTGTAAAACAACCTCGACTGTGCCAGCTGACAAAACTGTCAAACTAAAGAAGCATTTTTACGTTTAGATACATTCCAGGAATCGCTCAATGTTGAATCCCACAAAACCAAACTAGTCAGTTTAAAATGCTAAATAATAAATCATAGGTGACCATAAAAAGACACCATGACACATTAGGTGGCTTTCATGTGGTATGTAAGGCTGGGCACATATTGATGCCTGCAGCGGTGTTTACACTCTTCATGTGATATACAGCTTTCTGCAGGTCGTGCCACTGAGCAGCAAGCTTGAAAACAATCCTTAATATTGACTGACTGTACTGGTTTATTCATATGCAGTTTTGTATGAAATTTAGTGTACAACCCCAAATCAGAAAAAGTTGGGACAGTATGGAAAATGCAAATGAATGTCTTTCCTACACTGACTTATTTAATTGCAGACATATTCATTTGTTAATATACAGTCTTGCAGTTCAGACCTGGAACACAAACAGGAGGGATGGCAAAGCATTTACCACTTTGTAATGTTGCCATTCCATCTCACTATACCTAAAAGACATTTAGGCACTGAGAATACCAATTGATGAAGGTGTTTTGTCCCATTCTTCCTGAAAACACGTAAGGTGTGCAACAGTACAGAGTTGTCTCTATTGGGGTAGACAGGAAGGCCAGTCCAGTACTCGTACCCTCTTCTTCTGGAGCCATGCCTTTGTAATGTGTGCAGCATGTGGTTTTGCATCGTCTTGTTGAAAAATGCATGAAAGTCCCTGGAAAAGATGACGTCTTGAAGGCAGCATACGTTACTCTAAGATCTCAATGTACATTTCTGCATTAATGCTGCCATCACAGAAGTGTAAATTACCTTTGCCAAGGGCACTGTCTTTACACCCTGAGATTCTTACAGATTCTTTAATCATTATCATTTAATCATTTAATGATCTTATGCACAGTAGAGAAAAAATATGCAAATCCTTTTTTGAGCAACATTGTGTTTAAACATTTCAGTAATTTTTTTCATGTATTAATTGACATACTGGAAATCGTCTGCCCATCTTTGCTGTGCAAACTCAGAATTTCTTTGCCCCCCAAAAATGCAATGCTTTTAGCTTAAAGTGGAACACAGCACTTCACACCGTTCATGAAATGGTGAGAATCAGTTTCTCTCTGCCATGTCTGCCATGAAGAGATCAGTGGCAAACTGGGTCAAAGTTCAGTCTGGTTGGAACTTTGCTGCAAGCATTAAAAAATCCTTGTCAAATTGGCAGGTGTACTTGGGAAAATAGTACTGCACCCAGTCACTGCACTACTGAAATAGTGCAGTGACTGGGAAAACGGCACTGCTTTGTTTCATAGGAAACACTGGCACAGCCAGCAAATCATGTGATTGCAGCCTAGGATTAACTAACTACTTTCCATGACAATGTCATTGGCTCATGCTACTCTATACTGTTATATATATTTAAGTGATGTTAAGTCGATTCTGACTCCTGGTGACCTTATTGATTGTGTTTCTTCAAAATATTGTGTCTACTGTTTGGGTCTTTAGGATTCTCAATGGCTTGTTCATTGTTCTTCCAGTTGTATCCATCCATCTTCTTTCTCTTTTACCGTTAACTTTTCCAAGCTTAACTGTTTTTTCTATTAAACGAGACCGATTGCGTCATGCTTTCTCTCCACCAATGCCGATCCCTGCTCTGATTGAGGAGAACGAAGCTAACCCACGCCCCCTCCAAGACGTGGGCAGCATGCCGTATGCATCTTATCACCTACATTTGGACAAGTGCAGTGCAGCTCAGCATTTTGTACGGAGAGACACACCCTGATAGCACTCTTTTCTCATCTCTGTGCAGGTGCCATCAATCAGCCAGCAGAGGTCGTAATTGCACCAATCATGGGAGAGAGACCCCATCCGGCTTAGTCCCGCCCATATCTGAACAACAGGACAATCGTTGTTCATGTGGCCGCTCAGCCTAGCCGGCAGGCAGAGCAGAGATTAGATACGATGTGTTCAAGATCCCAGCTCTGGTGTTCCAGCATGTGTTTTTACCGCTGCGCCACCTGAGCTGCCTTTTTTTGTCTTCTTTACTATCAAGTCTTTGCCAACACCAAAGTTCAAAGGCATCAATATTCTTACTGTCCAGAATTTTAACTGTCCAGCTTTTGTATCCATACAAACCACAGAGAAGACCATACTCTCTACAATTCGGATCTTTGTTTGAAGAGACAATCTTTTCCAATTTCTTTATTCTTGTTCTGACAAGTGCAAAGAAGAATTATGATGTTTGGTTGTTTCTAGAAAAAGTAGTGTAAATGACAAAGATGAAAACCAAACATGGATAGTTGAGGTATGATACCAACTCTACCTGCTCCCCATATTTTAAAGTCTTAGTTATTGTAGAGTGCCCTGTGCTGGCCTTATATTTGGTAATATTAAAAATAGAACTTCTAGATTTGAAAGGAATTTGATGAATAAACATTAGACCCACTGGTTAGTCATTTTAAAAACTGTTCTGATTTTTATTTTCTGCTCGCTCAGTTTGCATTTATAATTTCATGTTACAAAGTTACCGTTTTAACTGTGTGCCTAACAATTAACAGTATTATAGTGGTGTGTAGCTGAGTGCACTGTAGCCAGACAGGCTCATCACAGCACAGGTCGAAGTTCAGTTCTAAGGGGGGGTTTAGCTCTAGATTAACAGTGCAAATATATACAAAACAGCAAGGTACACCAACTTTGTGTTCTGACTGTATGTGAGTGATGGTTAACCCAGAGCTGGCCAGTACAGGTTCAGACTAGACTAAAATAAAATAAGATTATAGATAATGGACTCTGCTAATTAGCTTGTTTGATTTGCGAAATACTGTGGTACCTTGTAACTCAACGTTCTCTAAACTTAAACTCTTTACAAATCAACGCCCTTCGTTGAGAAATTTGTACCCTTAAACTTAACATTTCCCTTAAACTCAACGTGTTCACCTTTAAAAAAAAAAAAAAGTTGATTCATTTAATTTGGTTGGTTGTTTTTTTTTTTGCCTCAAACATCTACCCACAATTGCCAATAAATACGAAGTGAAAACAGGGTTTCGAAAATATGCAATTTTATTTTACTGCCAAAAATGGTTTATTTAGGGGTTACATATCTGTACACACCCTTAGCCTAATACTTGGTTGATGCACCTTTGACAGCAATTACAGCTTCAAGGCGTCTTGGAAAAGAAGCTACGAGCTTGGCACACTTGTTTCTGGACATTTTTACCCATTCCTCATGGCTTGATGGATTTGAATTTATTTGTGTGTGTGTTTGTTTTCAGGGCCATAAGGATGAGCCGTCGACAATGCTAGCT
This sequence comes from Trichomycterus rosablanca, assembly GCF_030014385.1. Lineage (NCBI taxonomy): Eukaryota > Metazoa > Chordata > Actinopteri > Siluriformes > Trichomycteridae > Trichomycterus > Trichomycterus rosablanca. The sequence continues at coordinate 26,430,473 of NC_085990.1, read as the reverse complement.
CCACCATGGGGAGTGTCACTCTCCGATACTTCTGCTATGGCTGTCTCTTCACGTCTCTGACCTGGTCCGTCTTGCTCTTCCTGTACTTTAACTTTAGCCAGGAGATCCGCCTGTCCTCCAGCCATGTGCCCATCCAGGGGTCACAACACCGCTTCCAACCCCGCTTCACTCGCCGCCCAGCACTGCTCAGCAAAGCACATGGGCACAACGCCCTCCGGAACAACCTTGCACCTGAAATGGGTAAGTGAGTAGGCAGCAATACTAATGTGATTATTTATGGATACTCTCACTCGTAGTTGAGGTCCTCGAAGTCGTGGCCTATCAGTGGTGCAAAAACTACTGTGGTTCTTACAGTCGGTAGTAAAATAAGTCATTTTGATTCAGTTCTTTTAGTATGATCACCCGAGTCTGTATGGACTTTGTTTGTTATACAGTATGAGTGTATTGGGGGTTGGAAATACAGACAGGAAAATAAAACATGTTCAGTGTGTGGTATGGGCTCGCGTTCTATGCACATCTGCTACAGCTGGCATGCATTAAAAAGCTTGTTTGAATAGAAGCATAATTTGAATACACATCTGTTGCACCAAACACGGCACACAGACCGAGTCCATACTTCAAAACCACAGAAAATATTTCTGGTATATCAATATGTAAATATTTATACTTTAGTGTCGAAGCTGCTTTTGAAGTAACGAGGTCAGTTGATACAACAATAGCATAATGAGGGCAAATTGTCTGATGTAACTGTCTGACATATTTTCATTAATCGGGTTTAAGTCTGAAGTGCCATTATCAGACATCCCAAGTTGCAAAAACTCATTTCAGGGAGGTACCCCCGGACCAGGACCTCGACCCCCCCTAGCCCAAGAAAAAAAAAGCTTAAAAACCTCTCGCACACACCAAAGGATATGGGTGATAACAGAACTTTTAGGAGCTGCTAACTGAGCTACTAAGCTAACTGTTCGCGTCACAAACACATTAATGTGTACTACATAGTGCACTAGATATTGTGAAAGATAATAGATTTATGTTCCCTACATAGTGCACTAGATTGTATATTAGAAAAGAATTTATGTTCCTTACTTAGTGCACTAGATAGTGTACTAGATAATAGACTTGTTTCTTACATAATGCTTTAGGTAGCGTATTAGTTAACGGATTTAGGTTCCCTACATAGTGCACTAAATTGTATATCAGATAACAGATTTATGTACCCTACATAGTGCACTAAATTGTATATCAGATAACAGATTTATGTTCTCTACATAGTGCACTAGATAGTATTTTAGATATGAATTTATGTTCCCTACGTAGTGCACTAGAAAGTGAATTAATTAGTTTATGTTCCCTAAACAGTGCACTAGATTGTATATCAGATCACGGATTTATGTTCCCTACATAGTGTACTAGATAGTATTTTAGATATGAATTTATGTTCCCTACGTAGTGCACTAGAAAGTGAATTAATTAGTTTATGTTCCCTACACAGTGCACTAGATTGTATATCAGATCACGGATTTATGTTCCCTACATAGTGCACTAAATTATATATCAGATAACGGATTTATGTTCCCTACATAGTGCACTAGATTGTATATCCGATAACGGTTTTAATACGCGATCGGGGAATAAAGTCTGTGTCGCCTGCGAGCGCGTTTGTGTCTCTCTTGGCCGCTCGTTCTAGATTCTGGGAGATTTTATCTGACTTGCGGGCATCAGGGAGCCGCTATGTATATGCGGGAGACTCCCGGAACTTCCGGGAGACTTGGGATGTCTGCATTATAATTAAGTCTCTATTATATTAACTGCTCAATCTTAGATAAAACAAATCTTCGCTGTAGCTTTTTACCTTCTTTATGCCACTTAGTAGTCCATAACTTCTTACTCTTAAGGCTAAAGTAACTCGAACCCTCAATCAAACGCAGAGGTTACAAACCACAAATACACCATGTAACACCAAAAGTATGTAGACACCTCTCCTTACAGGTGTTTGACACACAAAAAGTCAAAGTCAAATCAATTTTGTAACAAATTCTATAATTTAAACTTTGACTGTGCCCCTGTGCACAAATTGAGGTTCATAAGACATGGTTTCATGAGTTTTATATGGAGGAACTCCAGTTGCCTGCACTGAGCCCTGAGCTCAACCCCTTTAAGCACCTTTGGCATTAAATAGAACTAGGGATGTCCCGATCACGTTTTTTTGTTCCCGATACCGATCCAGATTATTAATTTTGATCTCGATCCGATACCGAGTCTCAAACCGATACTTGTATTTTCTAGATATTGTCTAGATAAGAACTAGATAATACTGTTCACACAGTGCACACTTCAAGTACATAACAGTTATTCAAATTAATCCAATGTACATGTTTAACAACTAAATAGCTCTGCAGTGCTGTAGGGAAAAATGCTGCATCCAAGCTATTGGCTTAATGTTTTGTATTTTTACAAAATCAATCAAAATAAGTGAGATAATTACAGTTTTACTTTAAACTTTACATTCGAAGAAAAAAAATCTGTTTAATGCAGTGATACGCTAAAAATGAACAGAAATCTGTGTAGCAGCTTAACCCTTTCATGCCTGAGTGGAACATTCCATTTTCGGACACTATGTAACATGGTCATAGAAAAAACCTTATTGTGTAAATACCGTACATAGCATAGACTATATACACACACCATTATAACCAGAAGAATCAGTTCTTTAAAATGATATAAAACTCAGTATGGTTATTTAAGTGTAATATAACCAAATCTATACAAAAATCCTTCAAAATCAACCTAAAAAACCTCTCAATTTTTATTTCATACATAAATACTTACATTTTTAACACATTTCTGTGCAATTTAGAGAAAAATATAGAGTATATGAAATGTTTGCAATTTTGTGAGCCATTTGTCAAGATAATAATTTTGAATCTATCATCTTCTATTCAAAAGTTATGATCAATTTAGCAGAAGGTGTCATTTAGCAATTTAGAATGTCCGTGTAGCTCCTTTTTTACCTCACTTTTTACCAATGTCAGCATACACTATACACCAATGAAAGTGTACTTTTATGAAAAAAAACCCTGCATATACACACACCATTATAACCAGGAGAATCAGTTCTTTAAAATTATATGAAACACAATGTTTTTCAAGTGTAATATAATAAATGTTTACAAAAAACCTTCAAAATCAACCTAAAAAAATCTCTCGTTGTTTATTTAATTCATAAAAACTTACATTTTTAACACATTTCTGTGCAATATAGAGAACAATATAGAACATATGAAATGTTTGCAATTTTGTGAGCCATTTGTCAAGATAATAATTTTGAATCTATCATCTTCTATTCAAAAGTTATGATCAATTTAGCAGAAGGTGTCATTTAGCAATTTAGAATGTCCGTGTAGCTCCTTTTTCACCTCACTTTTTACCAATGTCAGCATACACTATACACCAATGAAAGTGTACTTTTTTCTTAATTATTACTAAATTGTCAACATTCATATTTTTGAAATAAGACAGCAGATAAAATGTATTTGACAAAATAAGCACTCTAACAACAGTGTATAGTTCAAAAACATTAAAGATTTTTATTAGAATTATATACACTTCTCATTCTATAAATAATTTCAAAACAACAATACAATATAGTTCAGCACTATTGAAGAACATCACTCCATAAAACAAACTTTCAAATAATCCAATTCAACAATACAAGAAAAAGCAATTATTTGTTCAGGATAATCATTGAACAATTCAGTAAACAGTTTTGAGGCAACAGGATATCAAATCTCATCTAAGCCATTTTGCCAAAAATTCACTACAAAATATTTAACAGACAATGCACAATGGATAATTACCTCAAATTACCTCCTTCCAATGAACAATGCACACTGAACTTTGACCTGTGAAGAGAAAGAGAAACAAAGAACATATACACAAACACAGGGGTTGAGGAAGGATGAGCGGGACTGACAGTAGAAGACAGAAGCCCTGTGTAGGTCTAACTGCGAAACTCATCTCCTTCGCTAGAATGCCAAGACTGAAAACAGTTTCGATTGCCAACTAAACAAAATCTTCTACCTTGGCACTCAGGAGCCATGCATGCAATCTTTGTTTTATTTTCTTTTTTGAATTTTTTGTAGCAAAGCCAGCAATTTCTTGATACTTGCTCTATCTGAGGAATGTGGGTGACGTAAAACGATGAGGAAGTGGTTGGAGCTACTGAAAGCTGAGATGGCAAAATTGAATCGACGGAAATTTCTGCAAGTTGGCGCGACAGATTTTCCCTAAAGTTTATCTGGCTGTAGCCTGCTGAACTAAACCCATACCGTGATGCTGGATTGGAATGATGCCAGTCCTGAAACAAAATGAAACTATTAACGACGGCTATGTCCACAAAATGGAAGAAAAGTGTTTTCCACCACTTTTGAGTTTTCTGAAGCAGATTGTATGTGTTTAACATTTGATCAGATCTGTCAACACCTCCCATGTGTTTATTGTAGTCCTTTACTACAGCTGGTTGACGGACTACTTTTCTGTCCCACGTGGCACCATTCTTTACCATCCTAGAAACCTCTGATGAATCATTAGCATTGTGGAAATTAGAGAGGCATGTAACTGCTCGCGTGTCCTTCCACTGAACAACTAAGACATTTCCGTCAATTCTACACCACCTCATATCACCACGGTTAGCTTGCCGCTCCCATTTCTTGACATCTTTGAAATCCACTGGGAATTTCTTACGATTAATCCTACATGTCCCACAAGCATTGATTTCCCACTCCTTAAGTCGGACCATAACAGTTGGTGATGTATAGAAGTTGTCAAACCAAACTGTGTGACCTTGATTTTTAAATGGCTGCACAAGGTCTTCGATCACTTTTATAGCCAAATCAGTTATGCGCCCATCAAGACTTCCTGTGTAAACATCAAAGTCTAAGGTATATCTCGAATCTGAAGTTGCAATGACCCACAATTTGAAACCCCAGCGAGTAGGTTTGCCCTTCATATACTGCTTGAATCCTGATCGACCTTTTGATTTTACCATTCTCTCGTCTATGCTCAGATTTTCATTAGCCTGGAAAAGCTGCTGACACTTGGTTTTGAGGTGGTCCATCAGGTAACGCAACTTCCTAAGACGATCAAGATTATTTTCTGTGGCAGGATCTACAACATGGAGGGCTGACATCAATTCCTTGAAACGGTCACGGGACATGAATAACTTGGCCCATGAACCCTGAAGAGATTTGGTTCCCCAATATCTGTGAATGCTGTGCAGGGACGTGAAACCCATGTAAATAAGGAGCCCAAGAAACCGGTAGAATTCATCCGCGGTCACTTCTTCCCATGCCCCATGATGGTTCGCATAAGACGGCCTATTCAGTACAAGCTCCCACCCCTTAGAGTTTGTAAACTGGCAAATCTCGGCAACGATGGTGTACGTGAAAAACAACTTGAAGAAGTCTATTTCACGCAAGGTACTTGTGGCTGACCGTACAGCCCTACGCACACTTTCCAGATCTATGCCTACTGGACGAGAGGGATTAAATGGTATGGGCTTTGGTGCTTCTGTGTCTACATCAGCATAGGAAGGAAAGGATACAGAGTCAGGAAAGCGTTTCCGCTTCCTACCTGACATGGGACAAGAAAGACTAACCAAACCCATAAAAGAAAGCAAACATTAGTAAAAATCATAATCTCAGTTTGTACTCTTTTGTTAATTTTAACTTTTTGTTGGCAGCCCTGATTGTGTGTGTGGGTGCAAATGCTGACATTTATTGTCAGCATATATGTACACACACACATTTACAAATACACACTATTGGAATACATGCATTTACCGATAGGAGGTTGTTGGTTGATCCCTCTGCTCATCTTGCTCCTCTTCATCCTCTTCTTCCCCTTCATCCAAGAGCTCCATGTCCATGAAGTCCTCCTCTTCAATGGTCATGCCTTCATGATCTTCATCGCTGTCATGTTCAGCAATAAGTCTAAGCTCGTCAGGGCCTAGCCGCTGTCTCCTCTTCAGAGACTCCATAAGGCGTGCATATTGAGCCTTGTCTCCATCCATGTCATAATAATAAAAGAAAAGAGATTACAGTGAATAAAGGTGGTGACAGTGATGTTATTTTAAAAAATAATTACATATATGTAGAATTCAATCACAAATACTCTATGTTTTTGCCAGAGAAGCTAATGTCCACAGGCTCATGTTTAGAAGTAAACTCAAGTACACTGAACCAATACATATGACAAAAGTTTCTCAAATCTGGCACATGGTTTACACATAAAACAATAATTATCTAAGAGAAGCAATAATTACAAGAAAAAACTTGATGCTATGGTTATATTTAAAAATGTTGTAAATAGTCACAGACTGAAATGTTATGCACCTGTATGCTTTCAAAAAAAGCTTTCAAAAAAAGTTTGATACCATATTTTAGTCCCTTTCAAATATCTCTTGCAATACATTAGAAAATTATGCAACTCTGACAGAAATATTTTATAGATAAAACTATATTTCACTGATACAAGTAAGAATTACCACAGAAAAAAATATATTATGGTAAAAAAAGAAGTTATAAATTGCCCAGACTGACATTTTATCTACCTATATGCACCTATATGGTAGCATAGCATACTTTAGTCTCTTTCAAATAAATGCAGCAATTTTTTAGAAAATGATGCAAATTTGACAGAAATATTTTATAGATAAAATAATATTTCTCTGTTATAAGTACAAATTACCACAGATAAAATATACCATGGAAATAAAGGTTATAAATTGCCCAGACTGACATATCCACAACTTTATGCTTTCTGCCTCAGCTTACTTTAGCCAGTCATGCTAAATGCATGCAATGCAAAATGTAATTATATTATGAGCAAAGCTAAGGTGATTTCTAAGCAGACTTTAGACAGTATTGAAGTAAAACAAGTAAGCTATAACTGATTTCAAGATTACATGCATAAAATCTAACTTTGGAGTTTGAGAGCAGCCTTTAGCAGACTTTTCAAACCACATGGCTTCAGGATGTAACAAACAGCTCCGGTAGCTTAGCTTAGGTTCACTACTAATCACTTATTTGTGTAAAACTGCTGCATACTTTACAAACTACTAAACAAACGAGACTAAAAAGGTATCTGATAAACTCTCCACACGTATTTATTTCCATCTAGATGGACATAAAAAACATTACAATCGATTCAGAAAGGAGAGCAGAGCACCTGACTGACTAAACTTAGAACGCAACTCTCAGAATCACCTCAGCCTTTCCAAAGCGTAAACACTAATAATATTACAATTTTACCATTAAAGCCAAGTTTTCTGAGTAGAAATGAAAAGTAATAACACTAATAAACAGTTTTAAAATAAATCTTACCTTATTTCACTGACAGAATTTCTCTTTCTGTGTTGTTATCCAGTCGACTGTCTCAGCAGCGCTCCGTGTGAGGGCGGGGCGAATAAAAAAAATAAATTCTCCGCCTTCTCATTAAATATGCAAACCAGCCACGACACAAACCGCTTGACCAATAACATTGCCTTTTAGCCTGGGTTGTCAGCTACCTGGGGCAGTTTTCAGATTTACAATCAGTGATTGGACGGCGGAGATATAAGGCTTCAAGCCATCGAAATTATTGTTTCGAAATTTGAATGGGCCGGCTGTAAAGGGTTAACTTGAATATAAGAAAAAAAGTTACTTAAAAGCATTACAGTAAAACCTGAATACCAAAATAAAATGGAAAGGCTCTTTTGTTATGAAGGAAAGCCAGTTCTTAAAGTGCTTGTATTGCGACAGTGGTTTGATGGACGTTTCTATGCGAAGTGAGTGTGTTTTGACCCTTTGGGGCTTCCATAGTGCATGGAATAGCGTGCTTGACTCTAGCTGTCCGCTATTCGGAACCGTAACAGAAGAAGTTAATAAAGTGTTCTGCTCCCGACAATATGTGAATATACCGTGTATTTATTTCTTTATTAAACGAGTGCATCACTACATTGTTTTGTAAACCGGTGTGATCCTTGACTCACACACCATATAAATAGTAAAATTGTACAGTAATGAACGCAGCTCTGCTCCTACCGCCTCGTGAAACGCTCGCATTGCAGACATTACACTTCACTGCTGGACTTGTTTCACTTTCCAATTTAAAGTATTTCCACACAGCGGACATGCTGATGTAAAACAAAAGATCGGGATTACGAACGGGTTTAGTAAAGCCGATTCCGATCAGTTAAAAAATGCCTTGATCGGCCCTGATCCCGATCTTTGAGATCGGATCGGGACATCCCTAAATAGAACGTCAAATTGAAGTTCGAAGTCTAGTGCCTGACCTTACAAAGTCTTACTAGTAACTAAATCAGCACAAACTCCCACAAACAACTAAACAAAAGCATTTCCAAAACAGTGGATGGTGTGGTGTGATTGCCAACTCTATATTAGATGGATTTTAAATGGTATGTCCAAGGGCTGCACGGTGGCTAAGTGGGTAGCACTGTTGTCTCACAGCAAGAAGGTCCTGGGTTTGATCCCCAGGTAGGGCGGTCCGGGTCCTTTCTGTGTGGAGTTTGCATGTTCTTCCTGTGTCTGCGTGGGTTTACCCTGGGTACACCGGTTTCCTCCCACAGTCCAAATACATGCAATTGAGGTAAATTGGAGATACTAAATTGTCCATGACTGTGTTTGATATAACATTGTGTGAACTGATGAATCTTGTGTAATGAGTAACTACTGTTCCTGTCAAGAATGTAACCTAAAGTGTACAACATGACGTTAAAATCCTAATAAACAAACAAAAATGTCCAACAAGACACTTCGATATGTCATGCTTCTGGTATTTTTTTGCAGGTATGATATACAATGAGAAGGATCAGGAAATAAGAGATATGGGCTACCACAGACATGCCTTTAATGTTCTCATCAGCAACAGAATCGGTTACCACAGAGACCTACCAGACACCAGAAATGAAAAGTAGGTGTGTGGGTGTGTGTGGGTGTGTGTGGGTGTGTTACGCTCCTGGTTGGACCATGTTGGTAGAACGTTATTTGTAAGCCACTAATCAGTATATTTTTGTGTTGTGTGCATACCTAATTTGGCACAGTTTTTATACTGGATGCCGTTCCTGCCGCAACCCTGGCTATTCTTATCCAGGCTTGGGAGCAGCACTGAGAGCGCCCTGAAAAGTGCACATCCCAATAGCTATGCTGTTTGGTCATCCATCCTCCAGACAATTATGTCTAGGTAGATGCAGGACTGGCCACTACTACACACACATACATAGATTTCTGAATCTCTGAAGCCTAAATTGTGTGCCAGTATACAACAAGTTTAATAAGGACATGGTTTCATAAGTTTGGAGGAACTCCAGTGACTTGCACCAAATCCATGACTTAACCACAGTGAACAGCTTGGGAATAAATTGGGATATCTATTGTGACCCAGGACTTCTCACGTGCTGTCAGTGTTCGACTTCATAAATGGTAGTTGGGCTGAAAACATGGACGTGCTTCAAAATCTTGTGCTTCAATAACTTCAGCTACATGCTGCAAACTATGTATGTGAAATACTGGCTAAACTTGAAGTAAACATGTCGTGTTGTGTGCAATATTGCTTTGTAAGAGAATAGCTCTAAGAAATGAGCTATTTTGTTAGTAGTACTTAGGCGAGGGGACTATGACAAGTGTTGTAGGGCCATTGTTTATTATTTTTTTTATTTGACTCGAAGAATAACGTTGGAATACTTTGAGAATTAAGTTGAAATATTATGGTCAAAAAGTGTGCAACAGGAAGACAGCAGTTAAGCTCCTCATGTTAAAATAAGGGGCATGGAGGAAAAGTAATAGAGTTTCAGTTTGGTTTCTTGGATTTTAAGCAAGAGGTTAGATTTAATTTGATTAAGCATCCAAATTTCCAAATTGATGACTTTCTGTGTTGAACAATGATGTTGGGTGATTTGCTTGAGTAAGTGTTGCTGACTCTAGCACAATGTGTGAGATCTGATGATCTGATGAGCTTAAAGTTCATGTAATACTAGCATCTAATTAGTTGTCGTATTTATTATTGATACTACTCCTAGGATCATTTTCCAAAAAGCTAATGTTTAATGGCATAGCAAAGGCAGCTAGGGGTTGGCTAACTTCCTCCAGTGTGCTTAAGCCTCTGTTATTCATTTATTTTTGGTGGTATGGTTTTAACTTGGTGTTTCTTTACTACTTTAATCCTCCAGGTGCAAAGCTAAGATGTATCCATTAGCATTACCCACTGCCAGTGTCATCATCTGCTTCTTTAATGAGGCATTCTCAGCATTGCTAAGGACTGTGCACAGCGTTCTGGATCGAACACCTGCTTACCTTCTGCATGAGATCATCCTGGTGGACGACAGCAGTGAGCTAGGCAAGCCTCTTTACCTCCAGTTTTAAAATGTTCTTTTAAATCAGTCTGATATGACATTGTTACTAGTCTGGTTCTGACACCAGTATCTTCACCTGTATCATCTATTACACTGCTTAAAAAATTAAGGGAATAATTAAATCACACATTTGATCTCGATAAAGTAGTGTAAAAATTAGGACTGTGAGCACAGGTTCCACTGGAGGATGTCTGACCCTCATGCCGCCCTCATGGAGTCTATTTCTGGCAGTTTGGTCATAAACATGCTCATCAGTAGCTAGCTGGAGGTCATTTGTAGTGCTCATCCGGTTCTCTCTGCACAATGAAGCAGATACTGGTCCTGCGGATGGGTCTGATGCCCTTCTACAGCCCTGTCCAGCTCTCCTCCTGTAATGGCCTGTATCCTGGTATCTTCTTAATGCTTTTGAGACTGTCCTGGGAGACACAGCAAACTAGCTTGCAACCACGTGTATAAATGTGCCATCCTGGAGGAGCTGGACTACCTGAATGGACTGCAGCTACTGCCTTATGCTACCAGTAGTGACAAGAACACTAAAATAAACATAAAACTAAAGAAGTCTGTTGTCTGTGGCTACCACCTGCAAAAACCATTTCCTTTTGGTTCACAATCACTCATGATTTGTAATTGGACATATTACTGTGACAAGTGGTCCCTTTATTTTTGAGCACTGTATTGTTACCTGTCGGGGAAAATGTTGCATCATCTCAAAGAAAATTGTAGTAATATTATGACTGGAACATACACTGAGCCAAAACATTGTGATCACCCGCCCAGTCGAAATGGACTCCACAAGACATCTAAAGGTGTCCTGTTTTATCTGGTTAAAGAACATTACTAGCATAATCTTCAACTTCTGTACCTAGTGATGCCATCTCCAACACGGATAAGAGCTTTACAGCGTCATTAGTTTAAAGACTGCTGTGCAGGGGAAAAGGGTTTGATTTCACTTGACTGTTTGTGTTCTGTGTAGATGATCTGAAGGAGGACCTGGATGTGTATGTGCAGAAGAACCTGCCAGATAAAGTGAAGGTTGTACGGAATGAGAAGAGAGAAGGGCTCATTCGGGGACGAATGATCGGAGCGTCGCATGCTACAGGTCCGCACTTCATAATTATATTCGAGGCAGTGGTGACTCAGTGGTTAAGGTACCGGACTAGTAATGCAAGCCCCAGGACCACCACTGTTGGGCTTCCTAGTAAGGCCCTAACCCTCAATTGCTTGCATTGTAATTGGTTCCATTTGTAAGACACTTTGGCTGCAGGCGTCTGCTAAATGCCATAAATGAAACTCTACTTAATTCTCTCTTCGTTTCTCACGCTGTCACTTCTTCTTACTGGTTTAGGTGAGGTCTTGGTCTTCTTGGACAGTCACTGTGAGGTGAATGAGATGTGGCTACAGCCCCTGCTGACTCCTATTAAAGAGAACCGTCACACAGTGGTGTGCCCCGTCATCGATATCATCAGTGCAGATACACTAATCTACACTCCCTCCCCCATTGTGAGGGGTGGCTTTAACTGGGGGCTGCACTTTAAATGGGACCCCGTTCCTCCAGCAGAACTCAACAGTCCCAGTGGAGCCATCAGGTACACAAAGATTTTCTAATATACTGTATTTTGAACAATAAATGTGTAAAAGACAACAGTGCTTTTAATCACTGGAAGAAAATACTGAAAATTTGTATGCAGTATTAGAAACAAAAAATCATACAAAACAGCTTCTGTTGGCTAGCGTACTTTACCGCTGTGCCACCAAGTGCCCAAACTCTGGTTACCTGCATCATGCACCTGAAATAAAAATCAAACTCTAACTGATGTCACTGTAGCTGTGTTTGTTCTACTGCTATACACTCTTTAGCACTAACACTTTGGGCTTTGACTTGTTCAGTGTTTGCATTGATTTTTGGCCTTGTCTCTGATCTTCTTCCAGGTCTCCTACGATGGCTGGAGGCCTGTTCGCAATGGACAGGGCATACTTTAACGAGCTCGGACAGTACGACAGTGGCATGGACGTCTGGGGTGGGGAAAATCTTGAGATTTCATTTCGGGTAAAGAATCAACTCGTGCACACACAAACCTGAGTGTTTTCAACATTTCTATTATAGGTTTTCTTCTTTTTTCAAATGCTTTGGCAGTGCTGATAAACAGTCCTGCTGAGAATGTTCCACCATCCAATTATCATCTGTTCAGTGGCGGGTTATATGGGGGTCTCAATCAGTTGATGAATGGGGTACACGTGTAATAAAGTGTACTAAGAAAAAAATGGACTGCAGTCATGAATTTTATACCCACAAAGTTCATCTATATGTAAGTTATGGATTATAAAATAATCAATGAATGTATGTTCCAATACCTCTAAAGTTGGAGAATTACTGGGTTAGTGTGTTGGGTCCCCTGTTCAGGTTCCTACAGACCTGGGGGGTGCACAAGCACAAACCCATAGGCTCCTTTCAGCTTGGATTACGATATCTGACTGTAGCCCATCTGTTGCTCTGTACACTTTGTCACTCCGCTGTACCCCACCTGATTATTTATTATTTAAGTAATAAAACATTCTCCACACTGCAATGACTTTAACAATGACATAGTAGTGTGTGTTGTTCTGGCACGAGTGTAAAAGGTGCAACAGTGTTGTTGGGATTTTTAAGTGCCACATACATTTATGGCCTTGAGTGGCACATTGCAGGCCAGCTGACAAAATGGTTAGGACTTACTGACCTAGACAGTGTTTGTTTTCCAGAGACGCCCATTGCACCCCTGTGTATTTGGGGCCATTTTAAATAATGTATACCTTATTCTCTAGTTATTTATAATAACGGAGTTAGTCATGCCCATAGTTTTCTTCAGTTGGTGTATCAAAACAATGTTTTTGGTCGCAATATTTAATCTAAACTGTTAAAGATTTAGAGGTGGAAAAGTTCACATTAATTTGTATGCGACAAAAAGCTAATGAAATGAAAAATGCAGCAGGATGAGCTTTTTTTTGTTGCAACGAGACGCTGCTTCCACCTAGTGGTGATTGGAGACACTAACACCCTTAAAAAAGTGGTGTTTTTATTGCTTTTGTAGCAATCTCTTAATCTCACACCGGTAATAAATGACCCGGTACTGGTCCGCGGCCTGGTGGCTGGGGACCACTGCTCTAATCCATCGTAGGGCTTTGGCCATACCCCCCGGCATAGCTAATCATGTCTCTGTGTAGACACTCGCTCAGTCGGCCGTTAGCACAGCTGAGATTACAAAACCCAGATAACATAATAGGCCACTGCTCGGTGGTCCGTGTACCTTTGGTAATTCGTTTTTCACTTTAAATCCCAAAGTTGAAAAACAAGAAAACGGGTCGTTTTTTGTTTTTCGTTTCAAAAACCAATATTGAAAAACGGGAAAACGGGGCGTTATTCGTGTTTCGTTTTAAGATCAAAAATCAAATAACAAATAAGCAGAAATTGAAAAACGGGTCGTATTTTAATTTTCCAAAATCAACATTTTTTATCAGTTCAACCAGAAATAAAAGAGCGAGCGCGTGCACGTGCTGAGGTGCGTATACATGCTTCATATAAAGTGTAAATCAGGTACAAGTGTTGAGAAGACGGAGCAAAAAGTCATAATAACGTTACACCGCGTCCCCTGTTCTATTACCGTAATACAGGCAGAACTAATCGTACATGTCACGGTGACACTATTACAACATCTAATGCTTCTTTTTAATCAGTGTTCTGCTTATTATTTGCCAAATAACTTTTTGAAATATATTTGATTGTTGTTGCTCCTTGTTTACTGCAGAGTTAGTTCGTGCAATTTTATTAATTTTTGGATGTTTATTGGCCGAGAACAAGAAATATTGAATCGCCTCGGTTAAGGATTCGAATCTTTGTACTGAATCAGGAATCACGAGTCCGAGATCTCAATTAACCCGGATCCTATGAGTCCTCTGATCGGCCCTGGCTCTGAGTGCATGGAAGACAAGTGAGATCTGGATGCATTTTCATGCAGTAAATCAATCTCAATCAAGATGTCAGTACAAGTGACTCAAGTGAACCGAATCACATCACTGAGTGACTCAGACTAACCCGAGTCCATAAAATGAACCGAATTTACCACCACTATGTGACATGTACGATTAGTTATGCCTGTATTACAGAACTGAGTCCTATACGGTAATAATAATAATAATAACGTAAAAAATAATGCAGCATTCTTTTTCTTAGAATAGCCCCCTATTTTTTTTTAGGATAAATAGTTCTTGTGTGAATTACAAGGGCAGGAAAAAGTACAGCAGACACAAAAGTCAGAACAGGGGACGCGGTGTAACGTTATTATGACTTTGTGCTCCGTCTTCTCAACACTTGTACCTGATTTACACTTTATATGAATGTATAAATGCATGTATACGCACCTCAGCACGTGCACGCGCTCGCACTTTTATTTCTGGTTGAACTGATAAAAAATGTTGATTTTGGAAAATTAAAATACGACCCGTTTTTCAATTTCTGCTTATTTGTTATTTGATTTTTGATCTTAAAACGAAAAACGAATAACGCTCCGTTTTCTTGTCTTTCAACTTTGGGAATTAAAGTGGAAAACGAATTACCAAAGGTACACGGACCCTGGGTCCGTGTACCTTTGGTAATTCGTTTTTCACTTTAAATCCCAAAGTTGAAAAACAAGAAAACGGGTCGTTTTTTGTTTTTAGTTTCAAAAACCAATATTGAAAAACGGGAAAACGGGGCGTTATTCGTGTTTCGTTTTAAGATCAAAAATCAAATAACAAATGAGCAGAAATTGAAAAACGGGTCGTATTTTAATTTTCCAAAATCAAAATTTTTCATCAGTTCAACCAGAAATAAAAGAGCGAGCGCGTGCACGTGCTGAGGTGCGTGTACACGCTTCATATAAAGTGTAAATCAGGTACAAGTGTTGAGAAGACGGAGCAAAAAGTCATAATAACGTTACACCGCGTCCCCTGTTCTATTACCGTAATACAGGCAATACCGTAATACAGGCTTATTTGTTATTTGATTTTCGTACATGTCACGGTGAAGCTATTACAACATCTAATGCTTCTTTTTAATCAGTGTTCTGCCTATTATTTACCACATAACTTTTTGAAATATATTTGATTGTTGTTGCTCCTTGTTCACTGCAGAGTTAGTTCGTGCAATTTTATAAATTTTTGGATGTTTATTGGCCGAGAACAAGAAATATTGAATCGCCTCGGTTAAGGATTCGAATCTTCGTACTGAATCAGGAATCACGAGTCCGAGATCGCAATGAACCCGGATCCTATAGGTCCTCTGATTGACACTGGCTCTGAGTGCACGGAAGATAAGTGATATCTGGATGCATTTTCATGCAGTAAATCAATCTCAATCAAGATGGCAGTACAAGTGACTCAAGTGAACCGAATCACATTACTGAGTGACTCAGACTAACCCGAGTCCATAAAATGAACCGAATTTACCACCACTATGTGACATGTACGATTAGTTATGCCTGTATTACAGAACTGAGTCCTATACGGTAATAATAATAGTAATAGGATAAATAGTTCTTGTGTGAATAACAAAGGCAGGAAAAAGTACAGCAGACACAAAAGTCAGAACAGGGGACGCGGTGTAACGTTATTATGACTTTTTGCTCCGTCTTCTCAACACTTGTACCTGATTTACACTTTATATGAAGCATGTATACGCACCTCAGCACGTGCACGCGCTCGCTCTTTTATTTCTGGTTGAACTGATAAAAAATGTTGATTTTGGAAAATTAAAATACGACCCGTTTTTCAATTTCTGCTTATTTGTTATTTGATTTTTGATCTTAAAACGAAACACGAATAACGCCCCGTTTTCCCGTTTTTCAGTATTGGTTTTTGAAACGAAAAACAAAAAACGACCCGTTTTCTTGTTTT
Organism: Trichomycterus rosablanca; assembly: GCF_030014385.1. Taxonomy (NCBI): domain Eukaryota; kingdom Metazoa; phylum Chordata; class Actinopteri; order Siluriformes; family Trichomycteridae; genus Trichomycterus; species Trichomycterus rosablanca. Next base: position 26,414,158 of record NC_085990.1, on the reverse strand, counting down.
TCAACTTTGGGATTTAAAGTGAAAAACGAATTACCAAAGGTACACGGACCACCCTGCTCCACCCAAGTGCCTCATCCTGTTACTTTTTTTAGTCCAAAATTACATAATAGCAATAGTATCGATGTAAACAAAACGTGTGCTTTCTCTCTGTCTCTAAGATCTGGATGTGTGGAGGTCAGCTGCTAATCATTCCCTGCTCCAGAGTGGGTCACATCTTCCGGAAACGGCGTCCATACGGCTCCCCAGGAGGCCAGGACACCATGGCCCACAATTCCCTGCGGCTGACTCATGTCTGGATGGATGAGTACAAGGTAAAAGCCTGCAGCAGGAGGACAGGGCTGTTATGTAGGAGACCCAACACACTGTCTAGTAATGAGGAAATAACTGATGAAGTGAAAGACACGGGCTTAAAATAAATGGTCATCCCCGTCTACAGACATAGCCAGTCATGTCCGTATGTAGATGCCTAACTGGGTAATAGCACCACTGGGGATTTGAATCCTGGGTCCCAGTAGTAGTGGCACTTTGCATATATATTTATGGTATTTACAGAAGTGATTTACATATGTGAATGAATACCACCAAGCAACTGAGAACCCAACAATGACAATCTGGCAGTGGTGGGGCTCGAACCTACGACTTTGTTACAAGATCTGATTACTAGTCCAATACTTTAAATGTTGAGCTACCAATGTGCTTGAGACATCTAATGTGGATTCTGGCCTTTGTATAATGATGAATGAAAAAACTGACTGCAATGTTTTTGATGTCCTGGCTCTCAGGAGCAGTATTTTGCACTTCATCCGGAGCTTAGGAATCGTGACTATGGAGATATCAGTGAACGCCTGGCTGTTCGCCGACGCCTGCAGTGTCGCTCCTTTAAGTGGTACCTGGACAACGTCTATCCAGAAATGCAGCTGTCCTCACCTCAGAATAAAGCACAGCATCCTGTTTTCTTCAACCGTGGAGTTAAGAGACCCAAAGTACTGCAGCGTGGCCGGGTAAAAAACAACCTCCTGCCACATGACCACCACACAGCAAAATTACTAGTATGGTTCTTTTTTAGCAGGTACACCACATGGTCAAACATATGTGGACAACCCTCCTAAAATAATTAAATGCTTTCAACCTAACACAATGCTTTCTGTCCTAACACCATATAAATGCTTATGGTTTTGGAGCCAAAAGCCCAACATTAGGAGCTTTAAGGCTACATTTTGCTATTTTAAGGCTACATTTTGCAAGTGTGTTGTGGGAAGGAAATCAAGCACTGAGCATTAAAAAAAAAAAAAAAAAAAAAAGGTTCCAGAATTAGATCCTTTAACTGATTTACCCCAACCCCCCTCTTTAATGACCAACACACATGTACACAGACAAGTGGTCATTAAAAGTAATGTTGAGTACGTTTCTCAACCTTTTTTTCAATCACTGATTACTTAACCCTTCTTTTTGGTCTCTCTCTTTTAGTTACGCAACCTGCTGGCCAACAAGTGTTTGGTGGCTCAAGGACGTCCCAGCCAGAAGGGTGGCGCTGTTGTGGTGAGACCCTGCGATTCTCAGGACCCTGAACAGGTACAGGATTAATAGAGTTGTTATTCTTGAAATCACAGGGAATTGAGGTTAAGGTTGGACATAGAAAAACCTAGAGATGCTCGCTGTCTGATTAATTCCTGCATTCACTTCTATACGTGTGATGATTGTAGAAATATTTAGTTCACTAATTGAGGGATACTGGAACCCATGCAAAATTAAATCACTGTAATTAAGTCACTTCTGGCTAGACCGTCTGGTATTAGACTACCATTTTCTGGGGTTGAAAATAGTAAGTGCTCACACAGATCATCTACTCCAGAGATGATTATCTACGCTAGATGTAGAATAGGCCAATAGGACCAATAAAACTAGCATAAAACACATATTCCTTCCGTGAATATCAAAAATGCAATAACATGTCGTTATAAAAACATACAGACAAACAAACAAAACACCAGAGATGGGCAATTACATTTTACAAGGGGCCTCAAACTGGGACTGTTGTGGAGGGCCGGACTAATAGGGTGAACTTAATTGTGCTCATTATTAATTGTATTTCTTTATAAAAAGCAGTAAATTGTACAGTTCTCATAAGCTCAGTAACAGGAGTAGATGTTGCAATCAGGCAATGAAAATGAGAAGCAGGCAGAGTAAAACATTAACGTTATCGGTATTTAATCAGTTTTCTCAAAAACAGGTGCAGGAAAAAAGGCAGGTGTTTAAATTCTCTATACACAAAGTCTAGCTGCTGTTTTGTTTGGAGTCTAAATACCTTATTTGCTGTTTTTCTTTATTATTGTTGGATATTATTTTTGGAAATCACAAAGCTGATCTTCACTCCTCCAGTCATGGATGTGTAAAACTCAATGAAAAGTCTTTTTTCCTTTTGCAGTCTAGCTAGCTAAGTTTCAGATTTGACTACTGTGACTACATCAATCAGGTTCTTGTATTTCTCTGTGTGTTTAGTGCCATAGTGGTGATTTAAATTCTAATCCCTAAGCTTTTTCATCCGACTTCACTTAATAAATACATATAAGTCCATGTCTTGTTTAAACTCTACCATCTTTATCACAGTTGATAGAGTTGTAGTTGTAGCTGTAAAAAAAAATGTCACTCTTGGATTCAAAATAACAAGAAGTTCAATGTTCACATTCATTCCAGTCAGGCTAAAGTCAGAACTCTGAGCATGCCATTGTTCCTCCACAGCAAACTTGTTAAACCATGTCCCTATGGAGCTTGCTTTGTCTTCTGGGCCACAGTCATGCTGGAACCAACATATGATTTCTTGTATAGAATTGATTTTATAGACCTGTATAGGTGTGACTAAAACCCCTGAACATATTCATTTACTAGGAGCTTCCACATATAAGTCCAAATGAACTTGTGTATCTGTACAGGAATGGGCGTATGATGAGGAGCATGAGTTGATCCTGGCAGGGCTACTGTGTTTGGACATGTCGGAGATTCGCTCGTCTGATTCTCCTCGCTTGATGAAGTGTCATGGCTCAGGAGGCTCACAACAGTGGAGCATCGGCGTGAGTCTCTTCCTCTTTCATGTCTTCCTAAACTCTAAACCCTCAACCTTCTGGTTCTGAATCTGTATTAAACCTAGAACTTTAATACTTCTATTATGGCTTTCCTCACGACTCAGAAGCCAGTCAACTACGTCTATGATAAAAGCCGACTGGCAGCAAGATCTAGTCAATTCTTTAAAGACTTCTATTTAAAACAAGCTTTGTGAAATATGCTTAAACTTTAACACCCAACAAAGCATCCAGTTGTTAACCACATGCCACTATACCACAAACTTTGTGTTAATGAATGAGATGAGCGCATGGGTGGCACAGCGGTCTGATATCCAAGCTCATCACAGCCAGCTGTGCCTGGGAAAGAGAAGCCTGGGTGACTTGTTTACATTCCTCCTACTGGGCCTGTTAAAGACATACCTCTACAGAAATACAAATAGAAATAGGGGGCCCCCCCCAGCCACTGCTTTACCGTATTGCACCTTAAATTTTAAACCTCAGGAGAAATACAAATAAATACAGATTTATTTTGTTCTGTTTCTTCCTGCAGAAGAACAATCGTCTGTACCAAGTGTCAGTCGGTCAGTGCCTGGCCATGCTCGATCCTCTTAGCCATAAGGGCTATGTTGGCATGGCGATCTGCGACAGCACAGAGGCCCAGCAGTGGGAGTTGGAAGGCTGATGAAGTTTGGCTTGGTCCTACACTCATGCTACTTTGTTTCTGTGAAGCGAAACTAAGGGCTTGGAATCACGGTGTAGGTGAAAGAACCGGACCAATAAATCCACAACTCGTCGTGGTAGCATTATTACTCGCTATTTTCTAACTGCCGTTGTGCTCATCATGGCTTTGAGCTCTTCAGTATTGTAAAACTTTAATAGAAGTGATTATTTTTTATTTATAACGTTAATCTGTTTGTTGGAATTGTAACCAGTTTGCACAGTGATCTTGCTGAGACAAGTCAAAGAGAAATATTTTTGTTGTAAACGTAGATGTTGTGTCCACTGAGTTTTGAAGTTTTAGATTTGATTATAACTATAATGTGTGTGTGATTTTTAGGGCATTAAATAAGCCACTGAAAGTTTCTGAGATAAAAGTACATGTTGAATCAAATAAATCCAGTAAATCGTTACTGAATTATGAAAGCTTGTGTTTGAATATGTAACCAATTTAACTAGCTTGTAAAATTGACTAATTTACTGCAGTTACTGTAAACCCCATTAGATGTGACCCTCCCACCCCAATCTTTCCAGAATGGGCCGGGGATAGCTGAAACTGTCAGCACTTGCAGTTGGTGAGCTGCATTTTTTCATGTGCCAGTGGTAGAGTCTCACACAGAGCTGTACGGTGTACAGAGAGCCACACTGAGCACTAGTGCATGTGTGTCCTCCCTGAAATCAGAAGGCACAATTGCACAGCGGCAGTGAAACGCTTTTTGACCTCCGTCTTTCAGTCAAAACCAAGTGTGCCTTTATAACGTACAAGTCAAGATTTTTTTTGCATTTCTACATTTTTATCTGTAAAATTAAGTGCAGTAAAATATACAGGCAGATTATATACCACAGACTCCGATAGAATGTGAAATGCATCACTTACAATCCCTTATTCAACAAATAACATATGGTTAAATCAAATGTTTCCATATATTTTAATACATTTAATATTAATTTAGTCTATCCCTCGGACAGTTAATAAATGAAGTGTTAAGTCAGGAATGTTGTATAAAATTTTATATCTATCAAGGTGAATCAGAATTAGCAGTTTATTTCTTAACCGTTTGCTTTCAGTCCTCCAATCAGGTTATAAATATTACTTGAAAATTGTTTGCAGATCAGGCAGTAATCACAATCAATTTTCCAATTTATCCATAATGTGTTCGGAGGAGTCGAGATGAGAAACTTGTCACAGCATGTATTGTGGCCTGACTTTGAGGCAACACATACCTTTGAAATCTGTATAGTGTACAGCAATCATATGAGCTTGTGTGGTGTAATGGTAACAGCAGTGCATGAGTTCCATGGATTTCAATCCATGCATACGAATGGCCGAATGATCCACTGTGACAGCTGGAGCAGCTGAAAGATCATTCATTCATTCATTCATACTGTAATGCATTTATTAATAACTAAAAAGCCCTCTGAAGTTATTTTGTCCGTGTTATTAATAAACTAAATAACTCTCAACTGTTAGTAAGATCATTTTACTAGTATGAATGAGTAGTCAGTTTAAGCACTAAAGACTCGACCACAGGACTGTCTCTTTACGATTATTAAAGCTTTGAAACCATGGTCAGTAATGGAACAACTCTTGAACTCTAGTCTGCTGTGAACGTGAGCTTTATTTTCATAATTGTGTTATATTCTATATTCTTGTTCTTTGTTATTCTGTAAACGACTGTACCAATAAATAAGTTCTCAATATTTAAAATGAGTAAGATTTGTCCTTTTTTTCGATTTGGGGTAAGGGATTGAGGGTTGGTTATAATTAAGTTATTTTATCATGGAAGGTAGTGTGGTGTGAATTTGAAGCACTGTCACTTCTTTCAGTCCACAGGGGGCAGTAATGTTTGTGAGGATGTAGGATGTAGATAATATTTCATTAAACGTTTTTGCTCTAAGCTGAAAGCAAAACGAACAAAATACTTAATCCTGGTATAATAATAATAATCTTTATATAGCACCTTTTCATACAGCAACAATTAAAAGTACTCTACAGGACAGAAAATGGCACAATACAACAATTCAAATAAATGAATAGGCTCTATGCACGCAAGCTCTGTGACGCGTTTCCGTTTAGCGTTAGTCGGGCAGTCTAGCTTCCGGTTTGTTATAAACACCGGCAAATTTCTAATCACAACGTGTCGTATAGCGGCGAATATACGAGTTTGAGTTCTAAAATTAGTAAGAAGGTTTTGTGTTTTCAAAAACAAGATCGGGGTGGATCGGTACATTCTCAGGGTTCATGTTGAACGCTGCATCCGACGGGTTAAAAAGAATAAGTTGTTTGACACAGTGATCGCTATCAGAGCATAAATCAGCTGTTTACTGTATCGTGAGATTGGACCACTTGTCAAGGGATGGAGCTAAACATTCGTTTTTGACTGTAATTTTTTAAAGAACGTGCACATTTAAATATTGTAAATATATATATTATAGTTTATACTCTGTTTTTAAACAAAAGCATAAAAAGCCAACAAAAGCCTCTTCATTATGTAAACATACCTCTTATGTCTACACTCTTTGATTATTTTATTAGTTCTACAATTACAAACTGTAGTTAATTTGTTTCTTTCTATACTGTTAGCCTCCTTTCTGTTCTTGATGACCAGGACCCCCACAGAGCAGGTATTATTTAGGTGGTGGATGATTCTCAGCACTGCAGTGACAATGACATGCTGGTGGTGTGTTAGTGTGTGTTGTGCTGGTATGAGTGGATCAGACACAGCAGTGCTGCTGGAGTTTTTAAACACCGTGTCCACTCACTGTCCACTCTATTAAACACTCCTACCTTGTTGGTCCACCTTGTAGGCATAAAGTCAGAGACGATCACTCATCTATTGCTGCTGTTTCAATTGGTCATCTTCTAGACCATCAGTGGTCACAGGACGCTGCCCATGAGGCACTGTTGGCTGGATGTTATTGGTTGGTGGACGATTCTCAGTCCAGCAGTGACAGTGAGGTGTTTAAAAACTGCAGCAGCGCTGCTGTGTCTGATCCACTCATACCAGCACAACACACACTAACACACCAGCACCATGTCCGTGTCACTGCAGTGCTGAGAATCATCCACCACCTAAATAATACCTGCTCTGTGGGGGTCCTGGGAGAGTCATTGAAGAACAGCATGAAAGGGGGCTAACAAAGCATGTAGAGAAACAGATGGACTACAGTCAGTAATTGTAGAACTACAAAGTGCTTCTATATTGAGTGTGTAAAACAGTTTTTGCTGTTTCTTACGTTTTGTGAATCTGGCAGTTGTTTAACATTCATTTCACAATGAATAGACCACTTGAATGGCGTTAAAAAGACTTGAAATAAAATCTTTTTACATTTAACTTCAAATGGACGTTTTTTTTTTTCTCTTTTGTAACATGATACAAGGTTTTGAACTGAACAGCATATACAGTGCCTTGCAAAAGTATTCAGCCCCCTTGAACTTTTCAACCTTTTGCCACATTTCAGGCTTCAAACATAACGATATGAAATTGTAATTTTTTGTGAAGAATCAACAACAAGTGGGACACAATCGTGAAGTGGAACGAAATTTATTGGATATTTTAAACTTTTTTTAGAAATAAAAAACTGAAAAGTGGGGCGTGCAATATTATTCAGCCCCCTTGCGTTAATACTTTGTAGCGCCACCTTTTGCTGCGATTACAGCTGCAAGTCGCTTGGGGTATGTCTCTATCAGTTTTGCACATCGAGAGACAGAAATTTTTGCCCATTCTTCCTTGCAAAACAGCTCGAGCTCAGTGAGGTTGGATGGAGAGCGTTTGTGAACAGCAGTTTTCAACTCTTTCCACAGATTCTCGATGGGATTCAGGTCTGGACTTTGACTTGGCCATTCTAACACCTGGATACGTTTATTTGTGAACCATTCCATTGTAGATTTTGCTTTATGTTTTGGTTCATTGTCTTGTTGGAAGATAAATCTCCGTCCCAGTCTCAGGTCTTTTGCAGACTGCAACAGGTTTTCTTCCAGAATGGTCCTGTATTTGGCTCCATCCATCTTCCCATCAATTTTAACCATCTTCCCTGTCCCTGCTGAAGAAAAGCAGGCCCAAACCATGATGCTGCCACCACCATGTTTGACAGTGGGGATGGTGTGTTCAGGGTGATGAGCTGTGTTGCTTTTACGCCAAACATAACGTTTTGCATTGTGGCCAAAAAGTTCGATTTTGGTTTCATCTGACCAGAGCACCTTCTTCCACATGTTTGGTGTGTCTCCCAGGTGACTTTTTATAGATATCTTTGAGAAATGGCTTTCTTCTTGCCACTCTTCCATAAAGGCCAGATTTGTGCAGTGTACGACTGATTGTGTCCTATGGACAGAGTCTCCCACCTCAGCTGTAGATCTCTGCAGTTCATTCAGAGTGATCATGGGCCTCTTGGCTGCATCCCTGATCAGTCTTCTCCTTGTTTGAGCTGAAAGTTTAGGGGGACGGCCGGGTCTTGGTAGATTTGCAGTGGTCTGATACTCCTTCCATTTCAATATGATCGCTTGCACAGTGCTCCTTGAGATGTTTAAAGCTTGGGAAATCTTTTTGTATCCAAATCCGGCTTTAAACTTCTCCACAACAGTATCTCGGACCTGCCTGGTGTGTTCCTTGGTCTTCATGATGCTCTCTGCGCTTTAAACAGAACTCTGAGACTGTCACAGAGCAGGTGCATTTATACGGAGACTTGATTACACACAGGTGGATTCTATTTATCACCATCAGTCATTTAGGTCAACATTGGATCATTCAGAGATCCTCACTGAACTTCTGGAGTGAGTTTGCTGCACTGAAAGTAAAGGGGCTGAATAATATTGCACGCCCCACTTTTTAGTTTTTTATTTCTAAAAAAAGTTTAAAATATCCAATAAATTTCGTTCCACTTCACGATTGTGTCCCACTTGTTGTTGATTCTTCACAAAAAATTACAATTTCATATCGTTATGTTTGAAGCCTGAAATGTGGCAAAAGGTTGAAAAGTTCAAGGGGGCTGAATACTTTTGCAAGGCACTGTATATTTGATACCCCATTGCTGCCAGCTTGACACTGATAAATTCTGTAATGACTTTAATTCTTGATAACCTGCTGTAATAAACATAAGAATAAAAAAATCAAAGTTCCTCCTCGCATTTACAACAAATATGTTTTTGGAGAAAGACATGTTAATACTGTAACATCAAATTAATCAATTGACAGGAAATTTATTATGGTCTGACATATAACATTTGATAATGAATAAAAGATAACTCATTAATATATTGGTGAACAAAACTTTTTACACTTAATCAAAAGATTGAGGGTAAATTGCTAATATATCCAGTCAGATATGTTTAGTTTGTTTTATGTTGTATTAGGATTTTAACATCATGTTTTACACTTTGGTTACATTCATGACAGAAATGGTAGTTACTCATTACACAAAATTCATCAGTTCAAGTTTTAATATCAAACAATTTTGTATCTCCAATTCACCTCACTTGCACGTCTATGGACTGTGGGAGGAAACAGGAGCTGCCGGAGGAAACCCACGCAGATACAGGGAGAACATGCAAACCTCACACAGAAAGAACCCGGACCACTCCACCTGGGAATTGAACACACATACATATATATATTTATTGTTGTTTGAACATCATTAATACATGGGATTTGACACTATCTTAAAGCTTGCCTAACCTGGCACTGTGCAAGCAGAATATGCATAAAAATGAAATTGTAATGGTATGCTTCAAAGCTAACTAAAACATGAATCTTAATACTGGTCTGTCAAGCTAGATGTAGTGTTTGTCTAGTCTAGCAAAACAACCACTAACCAGTTTACAACTACCCTACTTGCATGGTTCTAAGGAAATGTTTGCTAACGTACTTACCTTCATATTTGTCAATGTCGCTGGAGTTGTACATTTAAAATCCTTTTTCCCGCTTGTTAGAAGAAGCAGTACAAACCATGCGTCGGTCGGTCTAAATCGTTCACTGTCAGACGAGGTTAATCTTGAAGACAACAAGTGTAAAAGAGAGCCATGCCTAACGTTATCTGCTTGTTGACGACCGGCAAATGAATACCGGAAGTTGATCTGCCAGTATACGAGAACCCGGAAGACAGTCGTGCATAGAGCCTATTACAAGGCATTTAGGGATAGGACTAAAACCTTACACTCAGAAAATGCTGTTGTAGAGTGCCTAGTGTGTGTCTAGTAATTAGTTCAGTAAGATAAGTTGGAGTAAGACCATAAAGGCATTTGAAAACCAATAAAAGACACAGGTAGCTAATTGAATGGATAACATGCTGGTGTAAAATGATCCCACTGTCCTGTGTGCGTTAGCCCTCCAAATTTATAGGATCCAGATAAGCCTGTATGTTCTTTTGTTTGTCTCTCTGTCCATCAGTGGATGCATATACACACCCCAGGATAGAGCCATGAGGGACTTCACAGTTTTAAAGCACAGTTGCCCAGTGTAACATAGTTGTTACAATCACTTACACATGATCAAAACTGGGTGAATCTTAATGGCCAAGTCTTGGGCTGGTTTTGAAGCCGATCAAGTAGTATTTTATGTTCAGCTGTGTCAAAAGCAGCACTTAAATCTAACAGGACCAAAAGAGAGATGTTACCCATGTCTTTGTTGTATTTTAGATCATTTAAGCTTAAAAAGATGCTGTGACAGGCCCTAAACCAGACCGAAACGCTTTATTAAAATGGGTAATTAATTGGATTGACACCACATTAACAAAAAAATTATTAAGAAACGGAAGATTATAGATTAAAAGATGTTAAGCAAGATTCTGTTCAGAAATGGTTTGATCACTGCTTTCTGAAGGAATTATGGTAAACGTTCCGGCTAATGTCTGCAACCCTACCTCTGTCTCATAATGACTCGCTGTGACTCAAGGTGACCAGTTATAAAAAAAAACCAAAAAAACGGTCCTTCTCACGTTTTGGCGCCAAGGATACCAAATGACAGTTTGTTATTTTGTCCCATTCTTCCTGCAAAACATGTCGTAAAGTGCAAACATGTCGTGCTTCCTGCAACTTTACCCTTTATGTACTGAAGTTCCTCCTTGAGTCCTTAAATGGTTTAATGTTATGCACTGTAGAGGAAGAAATATGCAAATCCCTTCCAATCTTTCTTTAAGAAATATTGCTTTAAAACATTCTAATTTTCTTAAGCATTTGTTGGACTGGGGATCCTTTGCACATCTCTGCTCTCAAAGACTCAGCCTTTCGTGGATACTTGTTTTGTTCTAAATCATGATTACAATCACCTGTTGACATCACCGGAATAAAATCACATCATTTAGTTTTTAACATCATTACTGGCTGTAAATTCTTTTTTGGAACGTGTTGCATTTCCCATACTGTCTCAACTTTATCTGATTTGAAGTTGTATAATGTAAGAAATTCCAGCAATTATTTAAATTTTTAATAGACTTTTTTTTTTAAACAGACCTGACATGTACAGTGGGGTCAAAAAGTATTTAGTCAGCCACTGATTGTGCAAGTTCTCCTACTTAGAAAGATGAGAGAGGTCTGTAATTTTCATCATAGGTACACTTCAACTATGAGAGACAAAATGAGAAAAAAAAAAAAATGCAGGAAATCACATTGTAGGATTTTTAAAGAATTTATTCGTAAATTATGGTGGAAAATAAGTATTTGGTCACCCACAAACAAGCAAGATTTCTGGCTCTCACAGACCTGTAACTTCTTCTTTAAGAAGCTCTTCTGTCCTCCACTCGTTACCTGTATTAATGGCACCTGTTTGACCTCGTTACCTGTATAAAACACACCTGTCCACAGCCTCAAACAGTCAGACTCCAAACTCAACCATGGCCAAGACCAAAGAGCTGTCGAAGGACACCAGGAAGAAAATTGTAGACCTGCACCAGGCTGGGAAGAGTAAATCTACAATAGGCAAGCAAGTTGGTGTGAATAAATCAACTGTGGGAGCAATTGTAAGAAAATGGAAGACATACAAGACCATTGATAATCTCCCTTGGGGTAAAGATCTCATCCCGTGGGGTCAAAATAATCATGAGAACGGTGAGCAAAAATCCCAGAACTACACGGAGGGACCTGATGAATGACCTGCAGAGAGCTGGGACCAAAGTAACAAAGGCTACCATCAGTAACACACTACGCCGAGAGGGACTCAAATCCTGCAGTGCCAGGCGTGACCACCTGCTTAAGCCAGTACATGTCCAGGCCCGTCTGATGTTTGCCAGAGAGCATATGGATGATCCAGAAGAGGATTGGGAGAATATCATGTGGTCAGATGAAACCAAAATGGAACTTTTTGGTAAAAACTCAACTCATCATGTTTGGAGGAAGAAGAAGAACCCAAGAACACCATACCTACTGTGAAGCATGGGGGTGGAAACATCATGCTTTGGGGCTGTTTTTCTGCAAAGGGGACAGGACGACTGATCCGTGTTAAGGGAAGAATGAACGGGGCCATGTATCGTGAGATTTTAGGCCAAAACCTCCTTCCATCAGTGAGAGCATTGAAGATGGAACGTGGCTGGGTCTTCCAGCATGACAATGATCCCAAACACACCGCTCGGGCAACGAAGGAGTGGCTCCGTAAAAAGCATTTCAAGGTCCTGGAGTGGCCTAGCCAGTCTCCAGACCTCAACCCCATAGAAAAGTTGTTGCCCAGCGACAGCCCCAAAACATCACTGCTCTAGAGGAGATCTGCATGGAGGAATGGGCCAAAATACCAGCTACAGTGTGTGCAAACCTGGTGAAGACTTACAGGAAACGTTTGACCTCTGTCATTGCCGACAAAGGTCATGTTACAAAGTATTGAGTTGAACTTTTGTTATTGACCAAATACTTATTTTCCACCATAATTTACAAATAAATTCTTTAAAAATCCTACAATGTGATTTCCTGGATTTTTTTTTCTCATTTTGTCTCTCATAGTTGAAGTGTACCTATGATGAAAATTACAGACCTCTCTCATCTTTCTAAGTAGGAGAACCTGCACAATCAGTGGCTGACTAAATACTTTTTGGCCCCACTGTATGACTGATTTCTCTGCAGTAGGATAGTCACGTAAAATCATTGGGATCTTCAGAATAACATCTTAAATACTTATGCACAGAAAGTAATATAATTGCTCCTTTTATCTTTGATGATAGTCTCCGATGAGCAGGGGGGTACTAATTGCCTGTCTGAACTCAAGTTCAAATCTCAGCTCTGCTATTGACTGGCGGGGTGTCTACACAGAGATAATTGGCAACGTCTGAGTGTGGGTGGGTCAAATTGATTCCTTATTGTTGCTGCAATAGTGGCCTCTTCTGGACAGTCAATAGCGCTGTACAAAATACAGTGCAGTGGTGATTTCTCTAAGACTGCAAGGGAAGCTCAGCTTCCCCTAAAATGTCAAAAATTAAATGGTCAAATATGTACAGTTGTGTTAACATTTCATTGACTACAAATGCGTTACAACACGTTCATCTTGAAGACGAGTTCGTTCAGAATCAGCTACTTATCACAAATCGACTGACTCGAACTTCTCATACATTCCCAGAGCGTCAATGCATTTGCCCGCAGAAGCTGAGCGTCTCTTCACTCTCTCACTGGCAGGTGTTGTAGTGATCATGTGTTAGGTACAGCCCTGCAGCAGTGAGAAGATGTATATCTGGGGAATTAGATATGACTAGATTGGGAGAAAAAGTGGAGAATGCACAACAAATAATGACAGTGTTAAAGATGTAAAATATTTATTTCTTGTAAATATTCCTAAATCTGATTCCACAAACTCCAAAAACCCATTACAGTTTGTATGCTTCAAAAAACTCTTCATTTGACATTGTATACTACTGTACATGACCAAGAAAAAAAAATACTGTTAATAATGTGTGAATATTGTACAAGAGAGAAAAATATTCCAGAAACAAATTTCATTACAACCATTGAGAAACTTCTGTACAATTGATTCATTTGAAAGTTCAAAAAATACATCATGTTTATATTACACATCCAAACTTCATGTCAAACTGGACAGCAACGTATCTCACCAGCTCTGAATTCTTTATTATTACCAAAACATCATACTATAATTTTCCTCTAAAAGCTAAAAAAAAAAAACATTTCTTTTAAAATAATGTAAACAACAGGGAAGGAAAGGGGTGTATTTTACATTTCATCATGTCAAAGTAACGGAGTATGAGAAGGTATTTGGATTCCTCTCCATTCTGAACTACTGGATTCGAACAAAAATCATCAACTCAAAGCACGTGATTGGTGGTGATTAATAGTTAGGATGAGCCAATCTGTGCAGCATAATCTGCATTCTTTGATTGCAAAAGTAAAGGAAAGTAAAAGTTTTAAAGAAGAAAATGAAAAGAATATTCAAGTGGTCCGATTTTAGACAAATCTACATTCTAAATACAACAAAAATACTCTGAAATCATTTCTCTTTTTTACAGATTCTGTACACTTTTATACAACACAGACTCTGGAAATCGTAACGTCCTTCTTAAATATATATATCTATATATTTTTTTCACTCTTTTATTTTCAACTGAAGAGGAGCAAAAATGCACAACCAAATAGCTCTCGAGTGAAGGTAGCATAATAGATCTTAGATTCATATTTACACATTATAAAGTAACACGTTCCACTGAATCCACCGCGCCATCTGCAGCAGCTTGACGTTCTTCCGTATCCGCGCGCTTAAAAAATAGCTTCCGTCCATAATAAATACGAAAAGTTGCCTGTTATTTTACAGAAATCAAACACGAAGGAAAAATAAACTGACTCATGGAATCAAGTATTTTAAACTATTTCTTGTTGTTGTTGATTTTAGTGCAAGTTAATCTTCCCTTAGCTTTATCCCTAAGGAAGTCTTCTCAGTACATTCCTCGTTCAGTGGTGTCTACATTTCTGCGTTTATAGAATCATATATATATTTATCTGTATAGAACTCTTTATCCAGAGGACCTGCCTCTTCGTTAGCTAAATAAGGCTGTGCTCAGCACCTTCATTTCCTCCTGGGCTGCTAAAATTAACCCCAACACCCCCCTTAAACGTACATTTTCTCTCTCGCCCAGCTGAGTGGATCACTCATCATCTGGGACCAGTGTGTCTCTATGCAGCCTGGTGTCTGGGTGAGGGGTTTTAGCCTTACTTATTACCCCTTTTTTTCTCACCTGTCACCCTAAAACTCTACCCGACTTTTTTTCCAGTTTCTTTAAAAGTCAGGCCTGTGTGCACTGATCATTACAGTTCTGAGGTCTCATCTGCCCTGATCAAGTTTATGTTCAGGTAAAAATTAGACTAGGTGAGTGGAAACAGGTGTAGAAAAAGATCAGAAGGAATGCATACATGTGCACTTGGAACATTCGCTCAGTTTTTTCGTATTCAGTTCATCCACTTCCTGCAGTTTACTGCACCACAGTTACAGGGAATCTTATGCTGGTCGTCTTCCAGGTCAAACTTGTAGTCGTAACACAGCTATGCACAAGAAAGAAAAAATAAAACATACATAATCAACTCTGACCACTAATTTACTTGTTACTTAAACACAGACATTGTAACATTGTGCCTGGTTATATCTGAGTGGTCACTTTTATCCATAGCCACTAACAATCCAAGCAACTCAGGGTAGACAGCCTTGATCAAGGGCCCAACAATGGCAACCTGGCAGTTGTGGGAACCGAACCATCATTTTGTATTTTCTCCCCTAAACTAGTCATATCCAATTACCCTGATTGTGTTACGCTTCACCTCTACCAATACGACCCTCCACTTCTGACTGAGGAGCTTCGCAACTGACACACGCACCTTCCGACACTTGAGCAGTACCAACTGCATCTTTTCACCCACACGAGGCAAGTTCATATGCGGACCAGCCTTGTGCACGGAGAGCCACACCCTGATCAGTTATTCCTTCCTTGAAGAAAATTAAGAATAAAGAAATGTTGCAGATGAACTTAGTACTTGGATTGTCTTATACACTGTGGTGGAGGCACAAGTCTACCGGGATAAAGCATGTAACCAGAGACTGTCGCTTATCCAACTCTTCTGTCTTTATATTACATCCAGATTTACAACATCTACACAGAAACAATGCCGTCATCCTGCAACATTCATAGTTTCCACATCTACAGATTCGTTTTTTGTGAGTATGCCATCCTTAATTTAATAAGAAGATTAAGAGCAGGAGAGCTGCAGGCTACACACTGACTCTGGGGATTGTTACTTCTTCATCTTGCTACCATGCATAGTCGGTCATGTGTTTTTTTTCCTGCAGTACTGTGTGAGGAGTTCTGCAGAATGGATTGTTTTACTGAACTGTACTTGTTTTTTTTGCTTAAAACGATCAGAAGTATAATAATAAAAGTTTGGGGATTGGAGTTATTTATGGCTTTCTCCTCTGGCTGGGATATTGCACACCTAACCCCTCTGAATATTAAGAAATGATTGTACTAGTTTTCCATTTGCATGCTATGTAGATATAAACAAACATGGGTCACAGCAGGTCTGGTTTTACTAAAAAAACACTGAGCGCAAGGCACAAACACCCTGGACAGGGTTTGAATCTCAGTGCTGATGGGTTAGCATAATGGACTGCTGCAGCTCCATTTATGAAACAATTAAATTAAGGGATTAAAATAATTAATTGTTTGGTTTTTGAAAGCATGGTGGTGATTATGAATATGGATTCTTTGTACAATAACTGCTGCTGAATAATTCATTAAGCAGTAGCTCTTACCATCCTGTATAATTGCCTTCTCCTCAACCACTAAAATAAAGCTGCTTTATTGAATTGCTGTAGACCTCACGGAAGTCTTCCACACAGTTTTCTTTGTGTCTTTTCAACTATTTTGGAGGGGCATCCAGTTCTCGGTAATGTCACTGTTGTGCTGTATTTTATTCATTTGTTGATGATCATCTTCACTGTGTTCTATGGTATATACAGTGTATCACAAAAGTGAGTACACCCCTCACATTTCTGCAGATATTTAAGTATATCTTTTCATGGGACAACACTGACAAAATGACACTTTGACACAATGAAAAGTAGTCTGTGTGCAGCTTATATAACAGTGTACATTTATTCTTCCCTCAAAATAACTCAATATACAGCCATTAATGTCTAAACCACCGGCAACAAAAGTGAGTACACCCCTTAGTGAAAGTTCCTGAAGTGTCAATATTTTGTGTGGCCATCATTATTTCCCAGAACTGCCTTAACTCTCATGGGCATGGAGTTTACCAGAGCTTCACAGGTTGCCACTGGAATGCTTTTCCACTCCTCCATGACGACATCACGGAGCTGGCGGATATTCGAGACTTTGCGCTCCTCCACCTTCCGCTTGAGGATGCCCCAAAGATGTTCGATTGGGTTTAGGTCTGGAGACATGCTTGGCCAGTCCATCACCTTTACCCTCAGCCTCTTCAATAAAGCAGTGGTCGTCTTAGAGGTGTGTTTGGGGTAATTATCATGCTGGAACACTGCCCTGCGACTCAGTTTCCGGAGGGAGGGGATCATGCTCTGCTTCAGTATTTCACAGTACATATTGGAGTTCATGTGTCCCTCAATGAAATGTAACTCCCCAACACCTGCTGCACTCATGCAGCCCCAGACCTTGGCATTCCCACCACCATGCTTGACTGTAGGCATGACACACTTATCTTTGTACTCCTCACCTGATTGCCGCCACACATGCTTGAGACCATCTGAACCAAACAAATTAATCTTGGTCTCATCAGACCATAGGACATGGTTCCAGTAATCCATGTCCTTTGTTGACATGTCTTCAGCAAACTGTTTGCAGGCTTTCTTGTGTAGAGACTTCAGAAGAGGCTTCCTTCTGGGGTGACAGCCATGCAGACCAATTTGATGTAGTGTGCGGCGTATGGTCTGAGCACTGACAGGCTGACCCCCCACCTTTTCAATCTCTGCAGCAATGCTGACAGCACTCCTGCGCCTATCTTTCAAAGACAGCAGTTGGATGTGACGCTGAGCACGTGCACTCAGCTTCTTTGGACGACCAACGCGAGGTCTGTTCTGAGTGGACCCTGCTCTTTTAAAACGCTGGATGATCTTGGCCACTGTGCTGCAGCTCAGTTTCAGGGTGTTGGCAATCTTCTTGTAGCCTTGGCCATCTTCATGTAGCGCAACAATTCATCTTTTAAGATCCTCAGAGAGTTCTTTGCCATGAGGTGCCATGTTGGAACTTTCAGTGACCAGTATGAGAGAGTGTGAGAGCTGTACTACTAAATTGAACACACCTGCTCCCTATGCACACCTGAGACCTAGTAACACTAACAAATCACATGACATTTTGGAGGGAAAATGACAAGCAGTGCTCAATTTGGACATTTAGGGGTGTAGTCTCTTAGGGGTGTACTCACTTTTGTTGCCGGTGGTTTAGACATTAATGGCTGTATATTGAGTTATTTTGAGGGAAGAATAAATTTACACTGTTATATAAGCTGCACACAGATTACTTTTCATTGTGTCAATGTGTCATTTTGTCAGTGTTGTCCCATGAAAAAATATACTTAAATATCTGCAGAAATGTGAGGGGTGTACTCACTTTTGTGATACACTGTACATGTAATGCCTTGGAAAACTGACACTATTCAAGAACAAGATCCCTTTGATGCTTTGTAAAGTTTTTGCAGTCCATGGTGTTTGCTGTAAGCTGCAACTGAACTTTATATGGATTTTCCATTTTTCCTGGAGAGCTACAGGCTAAACACTGGCTTTGGGGATTGTTACTTCAAATAAATATAATATAGCACTTTATTTAATTTTAATTTAATTAATTTAATTATTTAATCACTGAATTGTAGATTATAATTTACCATAAATGGTAAATTTTTTACAACTAAAAAAAACCCCTGGTATTTTAACAGGAGTGTGTACCTCTTCTCCACGCTGTATTCGCCGGTTGGAGCTGATGATGATTTTGCTGCCTCTCTCAAAGGTCACGACCTCAGCTATACAATTGGGTGCGCAGGAGTGGTTAATGTACCTGAAATATCAAATAACAATGTCAGCAATAATTGTTTGGACACAGAAAATACTTCAGCAACCTGAGTCACCCCATCGGCCGGCAGCGATGTGCCCAATACACAGAAGGATTTAATGCATTATGTGTTGTGACACATTCACCTCATCACCAGTATTAAGTCACATGATCTCCTCCTATAACTATCATGTCCTCTGGCATGAGTAAGTTTAGGCTGCCCAACAAGCTGTTGGTGCTTCTTGGCCTGCTCCTCCTCAGACCACAGTCAGTGGGTACTCACCACAGCTGCCTGTGAGTACCCCTTGCTATTTTGGAGATACTTTTGCGGTTGTCTGGCCATAATGATTTGGTCCTTATCAGCTCAGGTCTTAATGCTGATCAAATCGACTGCATTCAACACAAGAACTACGAGGAGCCTTAATTAGTCTGACATTTGATAGATCCTGACTCTTACATGCACCACTGTTTCAAAATAGGTCCTCATGTTTTGGCTGAACAGTGTATAGTACAGTAATAGTACAGCGCTGCTGTAACATTGTTCCCAAAGTTACACACATCACTTGCTTATGCTCAAACAGAAATATTTAAAACTGCCAAACAGTAAGAATGTGAATTCTAATTCTCATTACTGTGCGCTGAAAGACAGAATAATTTCTTTTATGAAGATAAATCTATTCTGAGGCCAAAACAGTGTAGCCACTGTGCTAGGAGTGTTATTGGCTACCATTCCATTTTCTGGAATGAGCTACAGTATGTTAAAACTGTTTCTTCCCTGGACCTGGTTTAGTTTTGGAACCAATGTTACGTGTTTCTCCGTGTCTACTAGTCAGGCAATGCACTGGATGTCACATGTCAGATGCTGAGATAGTAGGTCACACGCTGATGTCATCCTAATAGAAGGAATAAAACCCTGACTACACTGTCATGCCTGCACAGTCTACACACTAATAAATTATTTAGTTGATTGCACAATGGGTTGTGCACATAAACGGCCATATACAAAAGCTGTTTAGTTATTGGGGGAAACAAACAAATTTTGAAACTGTGCAGCAGGACATCAGGACTGGAATTAGAAAGCACTGCAGAACAATGCTGGATGTCAGTTGGTGGGATGGTGTGCCATGTGAGTCATGCAGTGTCTATTACATAAGAATGGTGTTCCTACCGTGCAGGCCCTCCTGTTATGGTTGCATCAATGACATGCTCACTGTCGATGCGGAACATGTAAACGCCACGGTTCTAAAATCAAATGTAAGATTCATTAAGGGACTCATTAAGGGGTAAAATCAAAATAAGCTGGATACATGCATTCAAAATAATACGTACCTGTGATTCGTACATCTTCTCCTTGTGGTTTGCCACCTCGTTACGAATGATGGTGCCAATGTATTCAATCACCATGGTGTAGTTCTCAATGTCTCTAGCAGCGTACAGTCCCAAGCCCTACGACATCCACACAGAGCTGTTATTGAACATGAACTTTTTTTTGTTTACATTATGGTTCTCTTCTTTTTTTTTCTAAATTGTCATGTTGACTGTTTTATGTAGAATTGCACTCATTACAGTAGAATTTCTGACACGACTGTGTGATACCTGGATGCGTGAGCGAGCTAAGTAGACGTTGGACTTCCACTCCGCTTTCATGCGCCGGTACTGGTAGGACTTGGAATGCACAAACTGTTTACTATAGGGAGCACCGATGAGCTCAGTTGGACTGCCATTGGTCTGCACAACTTTTGCAGAGCAACCGCTGGTCAGAGTGTGAGGCCTACAGAAACAGAGCAGGTAAACAATTACAATAAAGCACAGTATTTGAATCATCTGAAGAATGGTACTTAGCAACAAGCACAGAAAATACAAGGTCTCTGGCCTGCTTCACATGCTGCACCACTCGTGCGCCACTTGTAGTGACCCGATCAGATAACACAGAGGACTGCAGGCCAGGTTCTCATAGCAAGCAGAGATCCCATATCGTCTGTAGCAGATCATCTTTTAGGTTGGTTTTTGGTTGCTTGCTTAACTGTAGCAGGGTCTGGTGGTTCTTTGAGATGAGAACACTTACAGCAGCTATTTGAAGAGTTGTTCCAATACAAAGTTAAGAACAGTGTTTACTTAGAATAGAATGGAATGTCTTTATTTGCCATATATACATGTGAACAGTACAAATTATTCTGCAGCATATTCCAGCTTGTTTGGAAGCTGGGGTCAGAGCACAGGGTCTGCCCCTGGAGTCAAGAGGGTTAAGGGCCTTGCCCAAGAACCCAAAGGCTGCATGGCAGAGCCGGGATTCTAACCCACAATCCCAAAGCTAATTTGTGGAGAATATACCTGAGGAAAAACAGCAAGTAAATCTGGGCAAAAATGTAAAGAAACACAATGATTCAACACTACAGGTTACATCAGCACCCACCTCTTGGCATGCGTGCATGGCCTAGGTTCAGAACGAGCACATCCTGATGGATTGATGGCCAGAGGAAGCTCCATCAACAAGTTACGACCATAACGGAACGTGTAGTTAGCACATGACTCCACTCCTGGCAACTAAAAAACAACAAGCAGGACAAGATTAAACGCTGGAATGATGTGAAATCTAGAAGCTAGATTGTACGGTATGGCAGTGATTCTTAGTTCATATTCTTAATAAAGTCAAATTTTTTAAAGATGGAAGAATTAATAAGACTATCTAAGGTAAATGCAACCAAATTAATGAGTGTGATTAATAAACACTAGACACTGATCTACACAGGAATCACAATTTTTACTCGAATAAGTCTCTGTTTGGGTTTGGAATCTCTGTATGAGCAACACTTTACCGATTCCACAATCCGGGTAACTGCAGTGACGGTGAGTCCGAACAAGTCTTCGCCCTTCAGGTAGACAGGGAACAGTTTAAGAGTACCGGTCTCATTTCTCTTCTCAGCCACAGGCTCCAGAACCTTATCCCACACACCTGCACAAAGACAAACAGGTTCACATTCAATTGGGAGGGTTCTGAATTTATACAAATTTGGTTTTGGCTCAAGTATGAATCATTTAAATATCAGCTATATAACAAACTGCTTCACTGAAGCAATCTAAAACACAGTAATTCTTTTATTCATTGTAAACAGTATGAACCCAAGATATTTGTATGTTTTGTCTTGTCAACTTTGTCTTGCAATTGCGTTTGTTACATCCATTCCTGCATTTCAGGCCGGCAACACATTCCACAAAAAGTTTGGATGGTAAAGCATTTACCAAATAATGCTATTTCTTCTTGCACCACTTAAAATATGTTTTGGCACAGAGGATACCAAGCGATGAAGTGTTTCAGGTGTTTTGTCGTCTCATTCTCCCTGCAAACGTCTTAATTTGTACAATGGTATGGGGTTTATTGTTGTACATTTAGGTCAAGACTACAGACAGGCCAGTCAGGTATCCATGGACATGCCTTTTGCTCTTGTTGCTGATAACAGTCTAAATGAGTTGATTTTCTCCAAAAAAAAAGATCAAAAATACTGATTTGTCTGACCACAATACACATTTTAATTGTGTGATGGTCCATTCCAGATGCCTTAGAGCCCAAAGAACTGGATGCCGCTTCTGCACATGGTTAACATAAGGCAGTGGTTCTCAAACTTTTTTTGCCACGCCCCCCTTTGGAAGATAAAAATCTGTCACGCCACCCCCCCCATAACTTTAAAGATAATTAATGTTCCTTTGACCTTTACATCAGTCATTTCTGTTGTACTTCGCTTTATCAAACCACTTTTGCCATCACTAAACTGCTCCTTCAATCAGTCCGCTATTTTAAAAAAGGACATTCAATTTGCAAACACAAAAAAAAAGATAAAGTTGAATCTGTGCCAAAAAAAAGTCATTTGTGAGAGTTCAAGTCTTATCACATTTATTTTTATTCCTTTCAAATACCTCTCCATTCTGTACATCTAGACCAGGAGTTTACACACTTTCATGGCTTGAGATTGACAGACTGACCAACACTATTAAGCCAAATCAGCAATAAAAATTGACTTTACTTTTAATAGCCTTCTACAATGCTGGAGCTTCTTAAAACGAAATATTTTCTTTGAAATAGAAGTGTTATTTAACGTCTATTAAATTGTTTTTCAACAAAATCCGCCCCAATATGTCACTACAGGGTTGCCAGGTTCGGAATTTTCCAACCAAATTTATTTATGTGAGGATACTTTCTTTATTTGTATTATTCATGTATTTATTTAATGTGGGATTTATTTCATTTCAGGTTTTTATTTTACACAAAAAGGAAAATGTGCAGCATTGTTTTGCATAGTTTGTACCTACCTCAAAAATAAAAGGGCATTCATTATTTAGATAAATAAAAGATAAGCACAAAAACAGTATTTCATTTTCTTTTTTTTTAAGAGAAATAATAAAAGGAAACTTTGTCATAATTTGTCTTCAATTTAATTTTGTTTAAAAAAAAATCAGGAAAAAACTGTATCATGAACCCAGTATCGTGCATCGCATCGCATCGTGGGTAGAGTATTGTTACATCCCTAGTATTTAGACATCTGAGCAGTCCTGGAGATCACATACTGTAGCTGCCTCTGATATGACCAATTGTGTTTGTGTGCTGAGATTCGAACTTGCAAGTTCAAAAACTCTGCAGTCTAGAGCTAACATGTTAGACCACTGTGCCACCCAAGCACCCAGCCACAACCATTGTTAACAGGTGTATGAAAGCAATTGTATTAATGCATGACTGGGTCCCATTCCTAAAAGAAAAGTGTGTAAAGACATGGTAATTACAGGTTTGTTGTGGGAAAACACAAACTGCCTGCACAAAGCCCTGACCTCAAGGAAATAGAAAGCGATTCTCCGCATTGTATATCTGTTTACATATAACCAAATAATGAAACAACTGGACCAACCCCTATTTAACCCCTACTTGGCTTTAATGCTCACCTTTAGGGGAGGACCCGGTCAGTAGCAGGTCCTCGTAGCCTTGTTCCACTACCCTGATGGTGAACTCTGGTGCCCCATCTTTCTCGTCAATAGAGCAGAGATAACGGCAGCGTCGGCTCGCGTGGCGCATGCTCCAGTAGATCCGGCTGGCCTCATAGCCCACAGGAAAGATGGCTGTTGAGGAGTGGAAAGCCTCCATCTGTTGTGGCAGAAGCTGCCCGACTGCATGGAACACCAGGCTGCCCACACGGAAAGTGTGCTCACGGTCAGCACGCTGCATCACACTGGCGATCTGGCGCGCCTCGTCCCTTTGCACGTAAACGCGGCGGTATACAGTGAAGCACCGCAGCTCATGGCCCATCAGACCGGGAATGGTGGATGCTGTACCACTGCCCATTCGTGGTTTGTGCAACTGGCATAGCATGGTCTTGTCCTTGAAGAAGGTGCATTGGGCCTTGATGGCACAGGTGAAGTGGTAAGCGTTGGTGCATCGTAGTCGATGGCAGCCACTGGTCGCACCTATTTGCTGACAGTAGGAGCAGCGCACACTGAGGCCACGGCGCAATGCCATTTCCACGTTAATAAGTGCACCCGCCTGTGTCTCATAAACCTCGGTGGACCAGAGTGCACAATTCAAGTGCACCCACACGTCCAGATCAAGATTTAGGAGGCGAGCTGGTCCGTCGGTGAGGCCATCTCCCTCCTCGTGGCAGAAACAGCAGCGACGCGTGTCTCTTGGTAGTGGTTCGGGTCGCAGTGATGCATCGAGTCTCCTCAGCAGCTCTTCCAGCTCATCATCATTCTGCATCTGAAACCTTCCTTTGGGCACCACAATCTGGACGCTCCACTTGCGCCAACGCAGTCCTTTCCAGCGCTTTGCAGATGGGTAGTGTGGGTCATCTGCTTCGTTGTGGATGGCACGGGGCCGAGGTTTCAGCTTCACTCTGACCTTTAGAGCATCATGCTTGATCTCAGACTTTGGTGTCACAAGGAAGATAGAAGGAAACAAGATGGGAGGAGAGGATGGAGGAGAATACTTGGGCTGCATCTGGGCCAGACAGTGGACATCCAGGGTGGACATGTTGTTGCTGTATTGATGGGGAACCTTGTTGGGGCTCTTCTCATCAGAATCAGGTGGTACAGCCATATTTGACTGAGAAGGGAGTACAAAGAAAAATGTAAGTCAACCTTGCTTACTCACAAATTTTATGCAAATACATGCTTATTTCTGATTGGATGACTATAAAACATTTAAAAATATTTGGGACAGAGGCAATATAAGACTGTGAAGTTCCTTTCTGTATATTTATCACCTGTTCTAGTGGCTATAAACATTATGTAATAATTTAAATGTTTTCATGTTTTACCTATACTTTATCCTGGTCAGGATCACCGTGGGTGGGGCTTTCATGGAATTACTAGGCGCAATGCAGTAACACACTGGACAGGACAGGACCAATCTGTTGTATGTCCTTGGCATTTCCCTGCCAGACATACTGTAGCCAATCATGTCTGTCTGAAGATGTCTGACCGGCTGAAACACTGCTAGGAATTTGAACTTTATATTCTTTGCTGATAATAATTGATCCACGAATACAAAAACTGCCCACCACTATGACATCATCTCACTCAATAATTTTAATTGTGAGCTAAAAACCTCACTAAAACCTATAAAAGTCACTGCTTGGAATACAGTTTGGCTCACCTTGCTTTCTACTGCTTTATTCTGCATGACTGATGTGTGCAGAACCAAGCAGTTGTGGCTGCAGAAGACGATGCTCCCCTCAGTCCAGGTCTGGCCCTCCTGTAGAAACAATATGGGTTAGAACAGCAGCACCACACGTTTATGCTCATGGGAAACGAGGAAATTTGGCTAAACTACAGTAGACCCTTGAGTTACAAACAGTTACAGTTACAGTACTACTACTGTGTATTGTTGTTTATTATTGTTTATTACAGTAATATCTGTTCTATTATTTAAGATTTAAGGGAAAATATACTTGTATTTATAACAAAAAAGACCATTTAAGACATTAGAAAGGTTAGGTAAGGGGTGGTTTGGGAGGTCTGGCACGGATTAATTCTATTTACATGATTTCTTATGGGAAAAATAGGTTTAACTAACGAACATTTTGACTTAAAAACAGCCCTTTGGAACCAATTAAATTCATAAGTCAAGGGTCCACTGTATTATATATTTTGGGAATACTAAAAAAGCTACATACATTAAAGGTCACCTGCTCATTTGAATTACCTTAAATAAAGCAGTGCGTGACTACACACATGGAGGAACCAAGTTATCCAGGCTACAAGAAGCCATGAGTCTGAAGCTCTACTTGTGTTACACATATAATCTTTCAGGCCTTTAGGGAATGCTGAGCTCAATGACTAAACTAGATCTAGTCTGTCAGGTTCACTGCATCACAAAGTACCAAAGACAAATATGCTGAATTTAGTCAAAAGGCTGAAAGGGTGTTTTAACCCCTTATCAAATTGGCTAAAAATGCATAGATTACTATGCCAAAAGTGTCTGGATAAGTGATGCAGAAGAAAGGCGAAAGTAAGCATCCTGACCGGATCACGATTATTTTGCTCAATACTGGGGTCCTTTAGCAACATGGTGGTGCGCAAGGATTTCTTATCCAAGATAAAGCAATTGAGCTAGCAGGCCACACAGCATATCGTAGGGATAGTAACAAAGACTAAAGTAAGAACAAGAGAGGGGGGGTTATGCATTTTGTACATAACTGTTGCACCAATACTAAAATCAAAGACAGACACCGTTCTTCCGATTTGAATTAAGAACAGTTTGACAACTACACTACTACCACAGTAAGGCAGGTCAGGTCACTGATTCATCCTCTTAACCCCAGCATACACCCCACTCAGGAGGAAAGCTCAAACATCATCCCTTGGCCTTAAGGAGCTACCTCAAAGCTGCAGCTTTAAGAGGACTAATGATGACATTTTTGAGGATCAGGAGTACACATTAACTGTGCATACAAACAGCAGGTTAGAATAGGTTAACTCTCCTCAAGGACCGCAATATTGACTTCAGGTCCGACTACAAAGCCCTATACAGTGCTACTAGAGCTCAACTGAAAAAAGACATCAGAAAGGCTAAATCAGCATACAAGAGGAAGACTGAGGACCACTTCTCCAACAACAGCCCAAGGCTGGGTGTGGCAGGGCATCCAACACATTACCACCTATTAGGCCAGCAACTGAATGACTGTCGATGGGGACGCATAGCAAAAACATATTTCTTTGCGCACTATGAGGTGAAGGCAGCAGAGATGCTCACAACACCTCCACCATCCTCCAACAGCCACACCATTACTTTGCAGGAGCATGTAGTGCGGCGTCTGCTCAGAGAGGTAAACTCAAGGAAAGCTGCTGGCCCTGATGGCATGATGTGAGAGTGGGAACCCAGCACTGGCAGGTAATAAGAAGCAGCCACAGATTGAAGATGTGTCAGAAGGGCTGTGTGGTGATCTGGCTCTTCTTAAGGGTGACACTTGTCAAGACATGGGGTCAAATCTGGTGGTTCAAATATAAATAAACACCCTCTTTGGGCAGGGCAGGGGGTTACAACTGGGGAATTGAATTTACTTGTTGATGTCTATTAAGTTGCTAATAGAGTTACATAGAACTCAGGGACATAAAACAAAGTGCATATAAACTTTTGTTATCAACTGTGAATTCCTTTAAAAGTAAGTGTGAATAAATAATGCTGCCATAATAACTCTACATACGGCTGTGCAGCGAATGCCAGGGTCAGATTGCTAATGTAACATTTGGAGAAAACAGGAGTGTAATCTTCTTCCTCATACCAAAACAAAAAAATTGAATAGTATGTTAATTCATACCTTTTTAGTCAATCTGCAGACTCCATTTCCCAGAACCACCACCTTGCACTGTGCGCACCACTGCAGTTTTTGCCCTGGGCTCCTTTCATTCATTTGATATTGTGGTCTGACTGCACCTAGACCAAAAAGACGTAAAACGTTATATTTACCTAAAATGTTCATACATAGGGTCCATGGGGTATTCTGTTAGTATATCTAGTCATTTCACGGACTAATACCTGCCTCCTCTGATGAGTGTGCAGTCCTTGGCTGTTTCTTTTACACCAGCCAGCACACTATGCCCATAAGAATCCCTCACCATTTGTGTCACAGCTTGTCCAGACGGAAGAGTAAGCATATTGTAGCAACAATAGGGAGAACCCTAATCTGACTTTCCTTTTTACACCCAGCTATGACTGGTGAGCACTCGGGCAGGTCGGTAGCAAAACTAAGATTTAAGCTTACGGGTTAGAGCTCTTTGAGCCACCTGAGGTGCGTAACATTTTGTTCTATGAATAATAAAAATATATATTGAGGTGAAGCTTTATTTACCAGATTTGGCCTTTATTTTATCACGATGAGTGGGAACATTTCTACTGGCACACATGCCACATTTACAAGCATTAAAGGCTTTGTTAACACCTCAGATCACGTTCAATAAAATGTTCAATGTATAGAGACTGTTATGACCACCCTAAACCCTCATTTAAAGCCAGTCACCCTTATAAACAATTAGGAAGACCACTTAATGGGAACATGATTGTGCAAGCTCTTTCGAAAAATCATTGGGTATAGAAAAAGAAGATAGATGGCTGAAAGCCATGAAAGAAAGCTGTAATGAAAGGCACTTGAGAAAAACACTGGAAACCTCATTTCGATGAAGCAGCAGAAGCCTGCAATCATGAGTCATTACATATTGACAAAAGCAGTCAATTTTCTCAGTTGCTCACAGTTCATTGTCGACAGTTCACTCACCACTTGGTGTGAAGTTTTGAGTCAGGGGGCCAGAAGGTGCCATAGGTCTGGGGAACCTCATCCCAGACTGAAGCAGGGCAACCTGGTAGGGCTTGAGCCCATGAGATGACGGGACTTGGAGGTTTGCCAGCATGGCAAGTGAGTTTCGTGAGTCAGGGCTCAAGGTGCGTGATACGTCATAGCTGGCAGGAACAGGTACGCAGAGCAAGTTGGCTATGGCCGTCATCAATCCCTGTATATTCTACAATATGGAGGAAAACAAGATGTTATTCAAGTAGGTACACATATGCTCAGCTGTGTGCTTTAAATGTTAGATTTAATCAGCTCAGAGTCCGTCTGTCTGTACCTTTGTCTGCCTGTATATCAGCTGTGTGTCTGTCTTCATGTACATCTACATCCCACTTACGACCCTGAACTTGATAAAAACAGTGATTCTTACCTGAGCTGCTGCTGGATTTAGTGTGAGCGCTACTGATACCAGACCAGCCTTTGAGCAGGAGGAAGACTGATCAAATTGTGATCCAAAGAAGGCGTTTTGGGGTTCTTTCTTTACCTCCCACTGCAAGAGTTCTGTGCCTGCATGAAAGAGGAGCAGTTAGTAAGAAACAAAACAGGAGGTGAAATGCTGTGCTGTTAACAAACATGTTCACCAAAGAAAACTGTAGGCTACAAATTTCCACAGAGTCCAGCTAGCAACTGTTTTTACTGTGTACCCTGATACTTAAGAAAGCTGATACCATCATTTTTGGGGTCGCAGTGGGCAGGGGTCTCCCAGAATCACAAGCTGCAATGCAGCTATACACTCTGGAAAAAAAAAACTGTTGCAGGGCCATGAAAACCACCATCCCCCTAGACATAATCGACCATGTCTGTATGTAAACGCCTGACCGGCCAATAGCACCACTGGTAGGGTGACCAAACGTCCGTATTTCCCGGGACATGTCCGTATTTCACGTCCTGTCCCGGGCGTCCCGGTTTTTTTTTTTAAAAGTGAGGAAATGTCCTGGTTTTTAAATTACCTTCATTGGACCATTAAATTTACAGGCACTAGGGCACTGCGCACGGCGCTGCGTGTGACGTAATCCCTGAGCCGCGTCAGTGAGGGCAGCCCTGTTCTTAATCAGAATGTAGACAGCGTAACTGTCAGTACGCAAGCAACATGCCGAAGCGCAAGTGTATGTTTACCGACGATTTACAAAAGAGTTTCCCCGCTTTCAGACCGGGTCGAGACAAATGGGAAGCCTTGTGCACAGTGTGCAAAGCAGGCACATATGTCTCGGTGTCCAATGGAGGTGCAAGGGATCTGAAAAGCCACCTGGACACCGAGAAGCATAAAACAGCTGTCCGAGGCGAGAGTAGTGCTAGCTCGATCACACAGTACTTTGTCAAACCAGGGAACGAGGATGCAGTGAATGCAGCGGAGGCTGCATGGTCATTTCACACAGTGAAACATCACAACAGTTATCGATCTATGGACTGCACAAGTTCATTGTTGAAAAAGACCCTCCCCGATTCAGACACAGCCAAAAAGTTTAGTTGTGCCCGAACTAAGACCGAGGCTATTGTTGACGGTGTTCTGGCACCTCATTCTGTAGAAGTGGCGCACGAAGCGCTCAAAAACATCCCATTTTGTGGTGTAAGCACTGATGGGAGTAATCACGGTGCGGTGAAAATCTTCCCCATAATTATTCAGTACTTTGATTGGAAGGAGGGTGGTGTGCAGAGTAAACTAATTCAAGTGCAAGATACACCAAACGAGACTGCAACCACCATCGCTAATTACCTAATGGAAACATTGGCAAAAAACAATTTGGCTTCCAAATGGGTCGCATTTACCGGCGACAATTGCAACACTAATTTTGGTGGAACCCGGCGTGACGAAGGGGGAAATAATGTATTTGCAAATTTGAAGAGAATGCTACAAAACAAAACATTGATTGGCGTAGGTTGCCCAGCGCATATTCTTAACAACTGTGTCCATCACGGGGCAGACAGACTTGATGTGGACATTGAGAATATAATTTTTAAAATCTACCAGTACTTCCACATTTACACTGTGCGCACAGAGTCCCTCAAAGAGTACTGCGATTTTGTGGATGTTGAATACAGGAGGATGCTGTCACACAGCAAGACCAGGTGGCTCTCTCTGTTCCCAGGCATAGAGAGGATGCTGCAGATGTTCCCTGCTTTAAAAGCATTCTTTTCGTCTCAGGAAAAGCCACCCATGATGATCAAGGGATTTTTTGAAAACCCATTTAGTGAGATATACTTGTGGCACATGCACTCACTCATGTCCGTCTTCCACAATCACATTCAAGAAATGGAAAGGGAGAACAACTCCATCATGGAGGTTAAGAAAATATTGAGCATCATCCACAACATTCTTATTGAACGGAAGAACAACAATTTCATGTCCCTCAAAGTTAAGGGACTGCTGGCCGAAAATCGCAGAGAAGGACTTGAAGAGGGCTGTGACAAGTTCATAGCTGATGTGCTCGGCATGTACAGTTCATGTTTGGAGTATCTGGAGAAGTGGATGACACCTATGGAAGAGTTCTCACCATTCATGTGGATGGACATGAGTGAGCCACCAAAGTGGAATGATGTGGAGGCCTGCATCAAGTACCTTGGAGAAAAGGGGGTGCCAATTGATGATGTTAAATGCTTTGACCAAGTTGCTAATCTGAAGAAATTCATAGAAAGCTGCAGTGATGATGACGCATTCATGGGCCTGCAGGTGCACCAGAAGTGGACCAAATACTTTGAGAAGGCCAAAAGCATTGGATGCTACTCAGAACTGCTGAAGATTGCACAGTTTGTTTTTGCACTTCCTCCTCACAATGCAAATGTGGAGAGAGTTTTTTCACTGATGCAGAGCCAGTGGACAAAGGAGAGGAACCAGCTCTCAGTTGAATCATTGAAAGGGATCCTATTTGTGCAATACAATTTCAAAAATATGTCTTGCAAGGACTTTCATATGTATGTGTTGAGCCACAAGAAACTGCTGAGAAAGATCAGCTCTACAGCAAAATATAAATGGGCAAAGAAGGACGAGGAAGAAAAACCAGATGAAGAGGAGGAAAAACCAGATGAAGAGGAAGATGAGGATTAAGCAGGAAAGTAAAGATGGTCTATTGATATTTTTGTTGGTATTTTTGTATTTTTGCTAATACACAAAAGGTATTTTTTTGTTAATTGGCTAATTTGTTAATTTATTTTTTCCAATAGCTGATTGTTAATTAGTTCATTTGTTAATTTATTTTTTTCCAATAGCCTACAGAACAGACAATATTTCGTTCATTACTGAGGGTAACTGAGTATCATGTGTTATTTGGAGTTGAGAGTTATTGTTAACTTTTGTTGTTAAGTGAGGGATGTTTAGATGAGACATTATTTCTTTCATTGTGCTATTCATTCATTACAGGAAATGTTAACTTAAGCATTTTGAATAAAATTATCATTTGTTATTGGAGTTTTTGTTGTTGACTTTTACTGAAAAGCATTTTTAATAAACCAACTGTAAATATCAGGTTATTGTAGGATTACGTGGGCCTATGTTAAGTGAGTGCCAGGACACCCCCACCCCCACCCCCCCCCCACCCCCCACCCCCCCCCCCCCCGGCTCCAAGGTGTCCTGGTTTTCCCAAATGAAAATATGGTCACCCTAACCACTGGGGACTCGAACCCTGGATCCCAGTGGTAGTGGGCTAGTGTTACTTACTGCAGTGCCTCATTGGGTACATTATTCTATACAGAAACCAGCACCGCACTGTCCCCATCCTTGAACATTTAAATATAAGTGGGACTAATTATTTATTCATTTATTTTTACAGGCCGCTTATGTCTAGCTTCACTGAGGGGCCCGCTTCAAATAGTAAAAAAAAAAAAAAAAAAAAAAAAAAATATATATATATATATATATATATTTTGGATGAATGTAATATTTGAAAATTGAATATAAATATCTGCCTAACCGATATCTCTGTTTAAAATTCTTGGTATATATATCTCTCCCTCTACTGATTTAAATAACTACATTTGGTTAACATGCTATGTGTTTTATGATCTAGAGCAGTGGTTCTCAAACTGTGGTACGCGTACCACTGGTGGTACGTGAAGCAGCACGAGGTGGTACGCCAGATAATCTCGGAAAAGTAATTACATGCACCGAAAAAAAATAAAAAAATAAAAAAATAACAAAATGTGTAAATTACTAATAAAATTCTTATAATTCTGTTTTAATTAAATCAGTTGAATTAAAACAAATCGTATTAAAACTAATGTGTTATTTAAAATATTCGGGGCTACGCAGACACCGTACTTCATTACGTCTATACTTCACGTTCGCGGTTTCCATCTGGAAATTTCCGAAACGTATCAGTAAAGTTATCAGTAAAGTTATCAGTAAAGTTATCAGTAAAGTTATCAGTAGATCTCTCGCTTTTATCAGATCAGATCTGCGTTTGAAGCTCACTGATCTCGTTCCTGGCTGCTCCGCTAAACAGACGCATCCCACTCACTCACATGCCGATTCTATTGAACGGATCTTTGAAATGAACGAAAGGAGCCGAGTCTTTTATTTCTGCACAATTCTTATCGGCTGTAATCCACCCATTCAGCTTCCATCAGTAAAGGGGAATTAATCGTAAATCGTAATAAAGGCTGTGTATTGTCGATATTCAAATCCGAAACACTTTCAGTATTGCGGAGAGCGAGACACACACACACACACAGAGAGAGAGAGAGAGAGAGAGAGAGAGAGAGGTGGTAGTATAATTACAAATAATTGAGAAATAAACTATGAACTTGTTTAATTCTGTTAAATCTGATTATTTCATTGTGCTTATGTTTTAAAGCAGAAACAAACACAGTCACATCTCTGTACAAGAGAGGATTTTAATGAAACTTAATGAAATGCAACCACAGTCTGCCTCTTCCCTGTAGTGTTTTTGCCTTTTGAAATGAATCTTTCTCATTGAAGTGATGTTTGAATTAGGCCTACATTTAATGCAAATTTGATGTTAATATCGAGGGTGTCTTATAGTTTACCTAGTAGCGTGAAGTCACTTTTTGAACGGCTCCTTGAAAGGAACCGAGCCAAAAGATCCAGCTCCCGTCAAGAAGCCATAATTCCCATCACTAATATATATATATATACAGTGTATCACAAAAGTGAGTACACCCCTCACATTTCTGCAAATATTTTATTATATCTTTTCATGGGACAACACTATAGAAATAAAACTTGGATATAACTTAGAGTAGTCAGTGTACAACTTGTATAGCAGTGTAGATTTACTGTCTTCTGAAAATAACTCAACACACAGTCATTAATGTCTAAATGGCTGGCAACATAAGTGAGTACACCCCACAGTGAACATGTCCAAATTGTGCCCAAAGTGTCAATATTTTGTGTGACCACCATTATTAACCAGCACTGCCTTAACCCTCCTGGGCATGGAATTCACCAGAGCTGCACAGGTTGCTACTGGAATCCTCTTCCACTCCTCCATGATGACATCACGGAGCTGGTGGATGTTAGACACCTTGAACTCCTCCACCTTCCACTTGAGGATGCGCCACAGGTGCTCAATTGGGTTTAGTCCATCACCTTTACCTTCAGCTTCCTCAGCAAGTCAGTTGTCATCTTGGAGGTTGTGTTTGGGGTCGTTATCCTGTTGGAAAACTGCCATGAGGCCCAGTTTTCGAAGGGAGGGGATCATGCTCTGTTTCAGAATGTCACAGTACATGTTGGAATTCATGTTTCCCTCAATGAACCGCAGCTCCCCAGTGCCAGCAACACTCATGCAGCCCAAGACCATGATGCTACCACCACCATGCTTGACTGTAGGCAAGATACAGTTGTCTTGGTACTTCTCACCAGGGCGCCGCCACACATGCTGGACACCATCTGAGCCAAACAAGTTTATCTTGGTCTCGTCAGACCACAGGACATTCCAGTAATCCATGTTCTTGGACTGCTTGTCTTCAGCAAACTGTTTGCGGGCTTTCTTGTGCGTCAGCTTCCTTCTGGGATGACGACCATGCAGACCGAGTTGATGCAGTGTGCGGCGTATGGTCTGAGCACTGACAGGCTGACCTCCCACGTCTTCAACCTCTGCAGCAATGCTGGCAGCACTCATGTTTCTATTTTTTAAAGCCAACCTCTGGATATGACGCCGAACACGTGGACTCAACTTCTTTGGTCGACCCTGGCGAAGAATTTTCCGAGTGGAACCTGTCCTGGAAAACCGCTGTATGACCTTGGCCACCATGCTGTAGCTCAGTTTCAGGGTGTTAGCAATCTTCTTATAACCCAGGCCATCTTTGTGGAGAGCAACAATTCTATTTCTCACATCCTCAGAGAGTTCTTTGCCATGAGGTGCCATGTTGAATATCCAGTGGCCAGTATGAGAGAATTGTACCCAAAACACCAAATTTAACAGCCATGCTCCCCATTTACACCTGGGACCTTGACACATGACACCAGGGAGGGACAACAACACATTTGGGCACAATTTGGACATGTTCACTGTGGGGTGTACTCACTTATGTTGCCAGCTATTTAGACATTAATGGCTGTGTGTTGAGTTATTTTCAGAAGACAGTAAATCTACACTGCTATACAAGTTGTACACTGACTACTCTAAGTTATATCCAAGTTTCATGTCTATAGTGTTGTCCCATGAAAATATATAATGAAATATTTGCAAAAATGTGAGGGGTGTACTCACTTTTGTGATACACTGTATATATATATATATATATATATATATATATATATATGTATATATATATATTAGGGCTGTCAAACGATTAAATTTTTTAATCGCGATTAATCTCAGAATTTCATATAGTTAATCGCGATTAATCGCATTAAAAAAAATCTGTGTAAATGTTATAGAAAACAAGGATTTTTAAGTGAAATGTTACAATTAAAATGGTGAACACATTTTATGCTAAATGTACTTATGTTAAAAACTGCTGGGACAAGAGAAAACTGTAAGGGAGTTTATTCACTCACATACTAGGCAGTAAATGTCAGATTGTAGGTTAGAATTTCTCCATCAGCAAACACTGTAGATCAGCGGTGCGTTAGGTGGGATAAGGTGTAGTTATTGTATCAGACTTGTCTGTGGTTGTATCGTGACGATGGTTTGATGGACGTTTCTACACGAAGTG
Source organism: Trichomycterus rosablanca (assembly GCF_030014385.1). Classification (NCBI taxonomy): domain Eukaryota; kingdom Metazoa; phylum Chordata; class Actinopteri; order Siluriformes; family Trichomycteridae; genus Trichomycterus; species Trichomycterus rosablanca. The sequence continues at coordinate 26,378,463 of NC_085990.1, read as the reverse complement.
AGTGTGTTTTGACCCTTTGGGGCTTCCATAGTTCATGAACTAACGTGCTCGACTCAGCTTTCCGGTATTCGGTACAGAAGAAGAAGTTAATTAAGTGTAATAAAGTGTTCTGCTCCCGACAACTTGTGAATATAGCGTGTATTTATTTCTTTATTATGCAAGTGCATCACTACCACGATCGGTTACATTATGTTAACAAACCGCAAATGAAAAACGGTGGCAAGTCCGACATTAAAACGTTTGTTCTACCAGTCAAGTGTCAACATGAACTAGAATCTGCGTTAATGGCACTAATTTTTTTAATCGCGTTAAATTGAGGTCGCGTTAATGCGTTATTATCGCGTTAACTTCGACAGCCCTAATATATATATATATATATATATATATATATACAGTGTATCACAAAAGTGAGTACACCCCTCACATTTCTGCAGATATTTAAGTATATCTTTTCATGGGACAACACTGACAAAATGACACTTTGACACAATGAAAAGTAGTCTGTGTGCAGCTTATATAACAGTGTAAATTTATTCTTCCCTCAAAATAACTCAAAATACAGCCATTAATGTCTAAACCATCGGCAACAAAAGTGAGTACACCCCTAAGAGACTACACCCCTAAATGTCCAAATTGAGCACTGCTTGTCATTTTCCCTCCAAAATGTCATGTGATTTGTTAGTGTTACTAGGTCTCAGGTGTGCATAGGGAGCAGGTGTGTTCAATTTAGTAGTACAGCTCTCACACTCTCTGATACTGGTCACTGAAAGTTCCAACATGGCACCTCATGGCAAAGAACTCTCTGAGGATCTTAAAAGACGAATTGTTGCGCTACATGAAGATGGCCAAGGCTACAAGAAGATTGCCAACACCCTGAAACTGAGCTGCAGCACAGTGGCCAAGATCATCCAGCGTTTTAAAAGAGCAGGGTCCACTCAGAACAGACCTCGTGTTGGTCGTGCAAAGAAGCTGAGTGCACGTGCTCAGCGTTACATCCAGCTGCTGTCTTTGAAAGATAGGCGCAGGAGTGCTGTCAGCATTGCTGCAGAGATTGAAAAGGTGGGGGGTCAGCCTGTCAGTGCTCAGACCATACGCCGCACACTACATCAAATTGGTCTGCATGGCTGTCACCCCAGAAGGAAGCCTTTTCTGAAGTCTCTACACAAGAAAGCCCGCAAACAGTTTGCTGAAGACATGTCAACAAAGGACATGGATTACTGGAACCATGTCCTATGGTTTGATGAGACCAAGATTAATTTGTTTGGTTCAGATGGTCTCAAGCATGTGTGGCGGCAATCAGGTGAGGAGTACAAAGATAAGTGTGTCATGCCTACAGTCAAGCATGGTGGTGGGAATGCCATGGTCTGGAGCTGCATGAGTGCAGCAGGTGTTGGGGAGATACATTTCATTGAGGGACACATTAACTCCAATATGTACTGTGAAATACTGAAGCAGAGCATGATCCCCTCCCTCCGGAAACTGGTTCGCAGGGCAGTGTTCCAGCATGATAATGACCCCAAACACACCTCTAAGACGACCACTGCTTTATTGAAGAGGCTGAGGGTAAAGGTGATGGACTGGCCAAGCATGTCTCCAGACCTAAACCCAATAGAACATCTTTGGGGCATCCTCAAGCGGAAGGTAGAGGAACGCAAAGTCTCGAATATCCGCCGGCTCCGTGATGTCGTCATGGAGGAGTGGAAAAGCATTCCAGTGGCAACCTGTGAAGCTCTGGTAAACTCCATGCCAAGGAGAGTTAAGGCAGTTCTGGGAAATAATGGTGGCCACACAAAATATTGACACTTCAGGAACTTTCACTAAGGGGTGTACTCACTTTTGTTGCCGGTGGTTTAGACATTAATGGCTGTATATTGAGTTATTTTGAGGGAAGAATAAATTTACACTGTTATATAAGCTGCACACAGACTACTTTTCATTGTGTCAAAGTGTCATTTTGTCAGTGTTGTCCCATGAAAAGATATACTTAAATATCTGCAGAAATGTGAGGGGTGTACTCACTTTTGTGATACACTGTATATATACAGTGTATCACAAAAGTGAGTACACCCCTCACATTTCTGCAAATATTTTATTATATCTTTTCATGGGACAACACTATAGACATGAAACTTGGATATAACTTAGAGTAGTCAGTGTACAACTTGTATAGCAGTGTAGATTTACTGTCTTCTGAAAATAACTCAACACACAGCCATTAATGTCTAAATAGCTGGCAACATAAGTGAGTACACCCCACAGTGAACATGTCCAAATTGTGCCCAAAGTGTCAATATTTTGTGTGACCACCATTATTATCCAGCACTGCCTTAACCCTCCTGGGCATGGAATTCACCAGAGCTGCACAGGTTGCTACTGGAATCCTCTTCCACTCCTCCATGATGACATCACGGAGCTGGTGGATGTTAGACACCTTGAACTCCTCCACCTTCCACTTGAGGATGCGCCACAGGTGCTCAATTGGGTTTAGTCCATCACCTTTACCTTCAGCTTCCTCAGCAAGGCAGTTGTCATCTTGGAGGTTGTGTTTGGGGTCGTTATCCTGTTGGAAAACTGCCATGAGGCCCAGTTTTCGAAGGGAGGGGATCATGCTCTGTTTCAGAATGTCACAGTACATGTTGGAATTCATGTTTCCCTCAATGAACTGCAGCTCCCCAGTGCCAGCAACACTCATGCAGCCCAAGACCATGATGCTACCACCACCATGCTTGACTGTAGGCAAGATACAGTTGTCTTGGTACTTCTCACCAGGGCGCCGCCACACATGCTGGACACCATCTGAGCCAAACAAGTTTGTCTTGGTCTCGTCAGACCACAGGGCATTCCAGTAATCCATGTTCTTGGACTGCTTGTCTTCAGCAAACCGTTTGCTGGCTTTCTTGTGCGTCAGCTTCCTTCTGGGATGATGACCATGCAGACCGAGTTGATGCAGTGTGCGGCGTATGGTCTGAGCACTGACAGGCTGACCTCCCACGTCTTCAACCTCTGCAGAAATGCTGGCAGCACTCATGTGTCTATTTTTTAAAGCCAACCTCTGGATATGACGCCGAACACGTGGACTCAACTTCTTTGGTCGACCCTGGCGAAGCCTGTTCCGAGTGGAACCTGTCCTGGAAAACCGCTGTATGACCTTGGCCACCATGCTGTAGCTCAGTTTCAGGGTGTTAGCAATCTTCTTATAGCCCAGGCCATCTTTGTGGAGAGCAACAATTCTATTTCTCACATCCTCAGAGTGTTCTTTGCCATGAGGTGCCATGTTGAATATCCAGTGGCCAGTATGAGAGAATTGTACCCAAAACACCAAATTTAACAGCCCTGCTCCCCATTTACACCTGGGACCTTGACACATGACACCAGGGAGGGACAACGACACATTTGGGCACAATTTGGACATGTTCACTGTGGGGTGTACTCACTTATGTTGCCAGCCATTTAGACATTAATGGCTGTGTGTTGAGTTATTTTCAGAAGACAGTAAATCTACACTGCTGTACAAGCTGTACACTGACTACTCTAAGTTATATCCAAGTTTCATGTCTATAGTGTTGTCCCATGAAAAGATATAATAAAATATTTGCAGAAATGTGAGGGGTGTACTCACTTTTGTGATACACTGTATATATATATATATATATATATATATATATATATATATATATATATATATATATATATATATATATATATATTTATATATATATATATATATATATACACACACACACCTAATTAATGTGAGCCTTATGTGGTTCTGTGATGAGAAACATAGGTGGTACTTGGAAGTTTCGATTTGATAATGGGTGGTACTCGGTCTAAAAGGTTTGAGAACCACTGATCTAGAGTATACAGAATGGAAACCAGTCCCACTCACACTCCACTGTCTGATAGTCAAGCTGCAGCATTTTAAAACTTTAAATCTATAAACATGCTACAATGATAAGGTGAAGAGACCTTTTCCACTGGCACTGGGTAGCATAGAAATGGTGGGAGACAGTGCTGGTGACAGAGGCTCCTCTTTCACTAGAGACAGGTCTGGGTATCGACCAATCTCCATGCCAGCTACACTCTCTGGAGATGAGGCAGGGACGAAGCTGTCTGGTGTGTCTCTGTCAGAGTGGTCTTGCCCGCTGTAAAAAAAAAAAAGGTATCAAATGTCAAATGTAATGCAGTATAGCAGCAGCCCTTATTTATTGTGGGTATGTTCCAATCCCACCATGGATAATAACTCTACAGATATGTTTTTCCTACACATACACAAGTACACTATATGGACAAAAATATCCAGACATCCCTTCTAATTATATGTATTCTTTATAACTGCAAAAAAGCCAAACTGAAAAGCCAACTTTACATTATTACAGGGAATTTTAGGAGCAAAACTGCTAGATTGTGATCACACCATGGTCAGGAAAAATTCCTATTCTGATTGGCTGGTAGGTGTTATTAATGGGGATGTCTCTAAAGTACATTCAAAATCTTTCAATTAAGTGCACCTGAAGTCACATCCCAAAAAGTCAGAAGATGAGATTTGAACTTGTGTTCTCAGCAGTGGTGGGCTAGCATGTTAAACCACTGTGCCACCCATACACCCCAGTGTGATTTTCTACAGGGTGGGCCATTTATATGGATACACCTAAATAAAATGGGAATGGTTGGTGATATTAACTTCCTGTTTGTGGCACATTAGTATATGGGAGGGGGAAAACTTTTCAAGATGGGTGGTGACCATGGCGGCCATTTTGAAGTCGGCCATTTTGGATCCAACTTTAGTTTTTTTCAATGGGAAGAGGGTCATGTGACACATCAAACTTATTGAGAATTTCACAAGAAAAACAATGGTGTGCTTGGTTTTAACATAACTTTATTCTTTCATGAGTTATTTACAAGCTTCTCTTTGTTTACAGCCATTGACGTCGCAGAGGTTAACACGTGAGGAGCGGATAGAAATTGTGTTGATGTCTGGTGAACGCAGTACCCAGGTCATTGCAGCAGATTTCAATGCAAGACACCCTACGAGACCACCCATCTCCCATGCTACAGTTAGCAAACTGCTTGCCAAGTTTCGTGAAACTGGTTCAGTGTTGGATTTGCCAAAATGTGGACGCATGAAAACTGTCACTAATGATGAAACATCAGTGGCTGTCCTAGCTTCATTCAGCAAGAGCCCACAGCGTAGCACTCGCCGCATGTCACTGGAGAGTGGCATCAGTCGAACATCCCTTCGGCGGATATTAGCTACTCACAAATGGCACCCTTACAACATTTTGTTCAGTGATGAGGCAAACTTTTATGTGAATGGTGAAGTTAACAAACAAAACCACCGCTATTGGTCTGACACTAACCCACATTGGATAGATCCCTCCAAGACTGTTGGAACACAAAAATTGATGGTATGGTGTGGTATATGGGGTACAAAGATAGTGGGGCCATTCTTCATCAATGGAAACCTCAAGGCCACTGGATATTTGAAATTGCTACATGATGATGTGTTTCCCTCTTTATGCACTGAAGCTGGCATGTTCCCTGAGTTTTTCCAGCAAGATGGTGCACCACCACATTATGGGTGTCAGGTCCGAGCATTCCTAGATGAACAGTTTCCTGGAAAGTGGATTGGTCGTCGTGGGCCAGTTGAATGGCCCCCAAGGTCTCCCGATCTGACCCCCTTAGACTTTTATCTTTGGGGTCATCTGAAGGCAATTGTCTATGCTGTGAAGATACGAGATGTGCAGCACCTGAAACTACGGATACTGGAAGCCTGTGCTAGCATTTCTTCTGCGGTGTTGCTATCAGTGTGTGAAGAGTGGGAGAAGAGGGTTGCATTGACAATCCAACACAATGGGCAGCACTTTGAACACATTTTATAAGTGGTCAGAAACTTGTAAATAACTCATGAAAGAATAAAGTTACGTTAAAACCAAGCACACCATTGTTTTTCTTGTGAAATTCTCAATGAGTTTGATGTGTCACATGACCCTCTTCCCATTGAAAAAACTAAAGTTGGATCCAAAATGGCCGACTTCAAAATGGCCACCATGGTCACCACCCATCTTGAAAAGTTTTCCCCCTCCCATATACTAATGTGCCACAAACAGGAAGTTAATATCACCAACCATTCCCATTTTATTTAGGTGTATCCATATAAATGGCCCATCCTGTATATTAATTTTAAGTTTAAGGTACTGCAAAACCAGAAGCTGTAACATTTAGGAAGATTCTGAGTTTTGAAAGCTTGTTGAAAACCCAATAAATGAGTGGGATCTTACCGGAGCTCCTCCTGATTGGTATGGGGAGGTGTGGGCAGGGATGCAGGCACATCAACAGCCTTGGGTCCCTGAGAAATGGCCTGAGTCAGGAGGTTCGGCAGCTGCTTCTGTCCCAAGCTTTTCGATACTACAAACATCCAAGAGCAAAACTTACAAACTGCAGGACAGTTCAGAGAAGGTATTTGTATTGGAATTGTATTTGTTTTATTTGTACCACTCATAACTGCAGCTTTCTTGGCAAGCTCCTCAGCTGTGGCAAAACCATTCAACATTTTCGGCCTGGCTACCGGAGGAGGAGTAGGAGGCAGAGATGCAGGTGGTGTTGGAGGATTGCTCAGGTTGTTTTGCTGTGAAACAAAATGAGACAAAAAGCAATTTACTAAAAGCATTTAGTGATTATTGATGTGGTTGGATATGTTTTAGAACCTTCCAATGGCTTAGGGAACTGCACCAGACCTTATAGATCAGCTGTGAGTAGTAATCAGTAACTCCATCCAGTGAGGCACTTCCAAAAGACCCAGAAAGTCTGTTCTCTCCATTCAGCTGCTCACTGCCATATGGGGGGAAATGGGCAAAGTTTACCCCAATTAGGGGCTCCATCAGGGGAAGCAGGGAAAGCTGCTGTAAGAAAGAAATGAAAAGAACGAAAGGAATGAAACAAAAAGCCTTTAGGGGACTGGTGTCAAAAAAGTAGTGTGCTTTGGTAGGTTTGCCCTTGACCATAAATGAAATGTACTTTTACTTTTGGTAAAACACAGTTTAAACCTTGACTTTAAATTTGAACAGATTCTCATATGTTTTGAAGGAATGTAAATGACGACATTGAAAATGAGTCAATAATGAATCATAGCACATGGTGCATTCATACCCAGCATGACACGTATAAAAGCACTTTAATAACCTTAATATTTTTAATAAAGACACACTGATGGGTTTTTTAAATCATGTTTAGGCCTTTCAGGAATTTCATTTAATGCATTCTTCTCAAACCTTTTCATTCCAGCACCGCAATTATGCCTTATGAATATAATTACTCCTTGAGATCTCGAGATGACTGTAATTAAAGAACCATGTACAAAAAAGAAAAAACTAAACAAAACATGAATACATTAATACTCATTACATTACTCAATACTCATTACGACATTCACACCTGTAATGCAAATGACTTTGTGGGTACCAAATTACTGAATGTAGCTCATCTATTGGTCTGTATATGTCACCCCACTGTATGACCCCCACTGACCAGATGATGTTTGGTAGAACTTTCTCAGCACTGCTATGACATGGTAATAACTCCTGTTTAACTCCTGTATTGGCCTTATTAGGAATATCTAATAAGTATCCTGTTAGCACTTGTTGTAGGTGTACAGTTAGATACATAATGTGTGTTTATCTTTCTACAGTCTTTTATAAGAAGACATTATATTATACACCGATTAGGCATAAAATTATGACCACCTTCCTAATATTGTGTTGGTCCCCCTTTTGCTGTCCCATACACAACAAACTGTGATGCACTGTGTATTCTGACACCTTCCTATCAGAACCAGCATTAACTTCTTCAGCAATCTGAGCTACAGTAGCTCGTCTGTTGGATCGGACCACACGGGCCAGCCTTCACTCCCCACGTGCATCAATGAGCCTTGGCCACCCATGACCCTGTCGGGGGTTTGCCACGGTTTCTTCGTGGACCACTTTTGATAAATACTGACCACTCCAGACCGGGAACACCCCACAAGAGCTGCAGTTTTGGAGATGCTCTAGCCATCACAATTTGTCCCTTGTCAAACTCACTCAAATCCTTACGCTTGCTCATTTTTCCTGCGTCTAACACATCAACATTGAGGATAAAATGTTTACTTGCTGTCTAATATATCCCACCCACTAACAGGTGCTGAAATGAAGAGATAATCAGTGTTATTCAATTCACCTGTCAGTGGTCATAATGTTATGCCTCGTCGGTGTATATACTATCCCAGCATAGACAATAAGATGTTTAAAAATCCAAAAACAATTCTGCGTCTGCATCTGCTACACTCTACCATGTGATTACCATGTTAATGCCATTGAAGTGCAGAGAAAGTTCCACCACCACATCATCAGGTAAGTTAGGGGGTTTATGTGGGTCTAATTTAATTGCCTGATAGGGTAATATAGAAGGGGATGACAGTCCTAATTATATACCCAACTGAGTTGATCTGTATGATGGGTGTAGCTTACAAAATAGCATATGAATATATGTAACAGATAGGTGTTCCTAATAAAGTGCTCTGCAAGTTTATAATTTAGTCAGTGGATGCTGGTTCAGAGCTCAGTTTGGCGTTTACCTGTTTGAGTTGCGTCATTAACGTCTCAGTGGTCTGATAAACCACTTGCTCCTCCTGCTCCTTCTTCCTCTTCTTCCAGCGAGACTGGGGTTTCTCAGCCCCTACCTTTGGTGCTCTCTTATTGCGCTGTTTCTTTTTGCCTTGCTCTGGCAGTGAAGTTTCAAGAGAGTTCAGATGATCAGGCAACTGACACTTTACACCCCCCTGTAAAGCAAAATGCATTCAGTCAATGTGCTTAAATAGAAAATATTGCTTTAATAATAAAATATAACATCAATTGCTCTCCAATTCTACTGTTAAACAATTATATCTGTATTGCTGTTAACTCATTTGTCTTCTGTAGAGGCTTAATTTTTCACAGGGTAACGGTAGGTCCAGAACCTCTGGGGACAAGCCATTACACCCTGGACAGGGTGCTTTTCATCTTCTTTAATATCAGTTAACAATAATGTCAATGAGAAAGAAAGATTTTTTTTAATCACTGTTTAAATTATGCAGCTACCATGTTTCCATGTTTCTTGTACACCAGGTGGTGCTGTACATAGTGAACAATGACCAGAAACTCACATTATATAAATATTACATAAACAGAGTAGGTTTAGGAACCTGTTAGAAGAGTGACTGCTGGTGGAGCCAGTATACAAAGGAAGAAAATTATATATAAAAAGCTATATTAAAAATCCTATAAGTACAGCTAGAGCTCAATATAAGGGGAGCAGCAATGCTGTGGGTTGGATTGGACTAAGTCACAGCCAAGTGACTTCAGTCGATGCCAAATTTTCCATTGCACAGTACAACACGGTACGCATCTAAATCTGGAACTATCTGTATCATACATAATCCCGATCCCCGCTCTGACTGAGGAGAACGAAGCCAACCCACGCCACCTCCGACACGTGGACAGCATGCCGTATGCATCTTGTCACCTACACTTTGATGAGTGCAATGCAGATCAGCACTGTGTATGGAGAGACACACCCTGACAGCACTCCTTTCTTATCTCTGTGCAGGCACCATCAATCAGCCAGCAGAGGCCGTAATTGCATCAGTTATGAGAGAGAGTCCCTATCCGGCTTTTTAATATCCCACCCCTATCTGAACAACAGGCCAACAGTTGTTCATGTGGCCGCTCAGTCCAGCTGGCAGGCAGAGCTGAGACTCGATACGATGTATTCAAGGTCCCAGCTCTGGTTCCAGCGTGTGTTTTTACTGCTGTGCCACCTATTGTCTGCTTCAAATTTTTTCAAAGGTACCCATGATCATAAGACAGCATAAGGTGAGGCTATGCCTGAAGTCTCTAGCAGACTCTGAAAGCAAATGAGCAACAGTAACTGTGAACAATAGCAGTACCAACAACAGGATGGTTTTTGGTTTGTCCTGTGGTGGTTTATCGTAAGCTTGCCAGTCCCTGGCCAGGAAGGGTAAAATTTTTTTTGCATGGGTACTTAAGTACAGTATGGGTCACTTGGAATCAATGAAAACAACCACTAAATGTGGGATCATGGATTTAACAACATACCATAACTTTGGGTACAGTGATGGAAAAAGAACCGTAAATTAATATCCAAAATTATCTGAGTAACCATATTCTAATAATACCTCCTCTTCCTCTGATCGCAGGCTGTCACTTGTCACACGGTGTGGAAGGGGTGTAGTTGCTGATGGAGGTGTGCTCTTGTTATTATTTAGCAAGTGTTTAAGGAGTTCATTCCCAGAGTCATCCTTGCTACCATGTGCTGGACTCTTGTCCGGGATGCTGGGAGAAATTCCCTCACCACTTGTCTCGATCTTAACTAGGCCCGTTTCAGCACTGTGTCCAGATCCTACATCTTCATCGGGTCCCTGGCATACACTCGCCTCCATCTTCTCCTGCTTTATCTCCAGAGTCTCATCCAGGGTTCCCTGATCTGATTCTGAACACATGCTAGACTGTCGTCTAAATAGACTGTCACTTCCAGACAGCTGCCTATCGAGCTCTGTTGGAGGCAGGCCAGAGATAGAGGACATGGAATTAGAGAGATCAGATGAATCATGGTCGCCCAGCAAGGCAGCACTGCGAGTAGGAGTGGATGATGTGTCTGAAACACATGGGGTCAGAGGAGCATTGGAATCTGAATGTGGCGTGGAGGGTGTCTTCACTGATTCAGCATCGTCATCCTTCTTTTTCTTACGATTTCTTTTTTTCTTGCCTTTCTCTTCAGGGATGATGTTGGAGTACAGCTGTATGAGGGACTGGCCTGAGCCAGCATAATTAGAAGACACATGCGGTGCTGACTCCACGCCAACCAACGAGGTGTCAACTCCACCTTCGGGCATCATCGGTGGCCGAGGCTGACCTGGCATGAAGTGCATCATTGGATTCTTTGGCCGGAAATTTAGCCCCATTTCCTGGCCTGGAAAAGTAGCATTTCCAACTATGGATCTGCGGTCCCCAGGTTGCATTACGCCTGGGCTAGGGTTCACAAAATCTAGAGATGTTCCACTCTGCTGGGGAAACATGGAGCCCATCTGCTGTGACTGCTGAGGTCTGGCAGGCTGCATGAAATCCTGGGGCAGGTTGGCATTGAAGAAGGGCATTTGAGCCAAGTTGTCCCGCTTAGCATCTGGAGCCATGCCAGTGCTCTGTTGTTCTAGTTCCAGCCGCTGAAGTGCCCTTTGCCTCTCCACCTCTTGCATTAGCTGTACCCGCTGTCTCTCTTGCTGTTCCCGCAGTCTTTCACGACGTTCCCGTTCCTGGAAGCCTTCGCTGAATGGGTTGTTGTCATCAAACTTTACGTGGGATGTCTGTCCACCCCCATGACCTCCAGGTACACTGCAAGGCGTGCCAGGTGGCACCATGGAAGGTGTCGGCTGCACTGGTGGTGGCTGGCCTGGGGTGGCTGGTGGCATTTGAGGCAGCATGTGTGAGGCCATCCTGGGTCCTGCTATTGGTGTGCCCATGGGTCCAGAGCTGGCTGGGTGCCAGCCAGGCAAGTTAGGCATTCGAGGAGGATTTGGTTTACCTGGATGGGGTTGCATAGGACCCATCATGGGCTGGCCCATGTGGGGTCCACCAGGCATCATGCCAGGTGGCTGACCTTGCATTGCTGGCATGGACTGCATTGGATTCATAATGGGGGGCTGGAGACTTCGCTGTTGTTGCTGCTTGACGCGGTACTCCTCAATTAGCTCAGCATGTTCTTTCTGCTGCTTTCGAATCTATATGATGGGGAAAAAAAGAAACATTATCAGCTTTTATATCTGAATAGTCTGTAGCCTCTGGAGGCCTGAATGGAGTACGATTGTCACAGGATACGCCATTTCTGCTGCTCCTGTATCAACTGTGTAAAATAGCAATGCCATGGGGAACCACTGGCTGAACAGTGCAGGAAAGAGATAATGCAGAAGAGTAAATTAGACATCATCTGAGATATCTGTACTCCAGCAGTGAATAGTCAGAACAGTGAGAAATAATCAGTGAGTTGATGTAAGCAGGTCAAGCATTGCTGTAGCTACTCTACCTGTTCCAATTGCTTCTGAATGACACCTTGCTGTTCGGTCACATGTTTTAGCTGCTGTGCATCGTCCTCTGGAAACTCTCGACCTGCCTTTTTAGCTGTGCGCTGTTTTGCAGAGAGGGCTTTCTTGGATTTTCTGTGAGCCCCAATCTGGTCTTCCAGAAATGTCTGCTGCATTTGAAGAAGCTGTTGAGTATCTTGCAGCCACTCCTCATATTGCTTTCTCTGGGCATCATCTGAAAATGATGACAAAAGAAAATATCTCTAAAGTTAACAACTCCATGTTAAAGGAGAAAGGAAGCATTCAGTAACACTTACTGACAAAACCCGGTCCAAACGTGGGAGGGGTTGGCCTCGCCAGCTGTGATATTAGCTTCCCATCCTAAATGCAAAGTGATATTAATAGCCTGGAAGTTATTTGAATGCAAAATACAATGAAACGTGTAGAATTAAGCACATACCGGTCCTAAAACATGCTGAGGGTGACTGAGTGCATCTGGCCCATGTGCTACAGGCATCTGCTGCATTCTGTACCAAAGCAAAATCACTTTGAGTATTTAACATGACATCATAAACACAGGCATAATCAAACTCATTAAGTCTTCTGACAAAGGCATTCAGTCAATAAAGCTCAGAAAATAGACATGCTTGAATCCCCTGATAAATAAATACCTGGGGTGTATATCATCATGGTGGTTGTTTACCTGTTCATGACCATGGGTGGCATTCCCATGCTATTCTGTGCCATTACTTTATTGATTCCTTTCAGAGCCACCATCTTTGCCTTCATTATCGGATCAGTAACAGCATCGAAGTCTACAAATATGGAAAGAAATAATGCAGTCACTAAAAAGTTGATTTTTATATTTTCTCTATTTTATAAACTGATCAGCCATAACATTAAAACCACCTCCTTGTTTCTACACTCACTGTCCATTTTATCAGCTCCACTTACCATATAGAAGCACTTTGTAGTTCTACAATTACTGACTGTAGTCCATCTGTTTCTCTGCATGCTTTGTTAGCCCCCTTTCATGCTGTTCTTCAATGGTCAGGATCCCCACAGGACCACTACAGAGCAGGTATTATTTGGGTGGTGGATGATTCTCAGCACTGCAGTGACACTGACATGTTGGTGGTGTGTTAATATGTGTTGTGGTATGAGTGGATAAGAGTTTTTAAACACCTCACTGTCACTGCTGGACTGAGAACAGTCCACCAACCAAAAACATTTAGCCAACAGCGTCCCGTGGGCAGCGTCTTGTAACCACTGATGAAGGTCTAGAAGATGACCAACTCAAACAGCAGCAATAGATGAGCGATCGTCTCTGACTTTACATCTACAAGGTGGACCAACAAGGTAGGAGTGTCTAATAGAGTGGACAGTGAGTGGACACGATATGTAAAACCTCCAGCAGCGGTGCTGTGTCTGATCCACTCATACCAGCACAACACACACTAACACACCACCACCATGTCATTGTCACTGCAGTGCTGAGAATGATTGACCACCTAAATAATACCTGCTCTGTGGTGGTCCTGACCATTGAAGAACAGTGGGAAAGCAGGTTAAAAAAGTATGTAGAGAAATAGATGAACTACAGTCATTGTAGAACTACAAAGTGCTTCTATGTGGTAAGTGGACATTCAAACAATAATACAAAACCACTTACCAATATTAGGGAAAAATGGGTCATTTGAACGTTGCTGAATCATGGCCTGCATCTGTCTTTGCTGTTGCTGCTCCTCCCTCTCCTTATCCAGCAGTTCTTGTAGAAGGAGGGGCTGCTCATCTAACAGCAGAGGCCTGTTTTGTTGGCATTGTTGTATGTTATGTCCCTGCTGCCCAATGGAGCCCTGTGGGAACATCACCTGCTGGCCTGGAGAAGGATGGGTGTGTGAAACAGGTTGCTGGCCACCTATCATGGGTTGATTTATATCCACTTGCTTTCCAGGGGAGGATTCAAAGCCTTGGACTGGTAACTGATGGTTGCTTACAGACATTATACTCGAGTTTCCCAGTGATGCATCCATTCTGTGCCCTGCTGTCATTAAAGGGTTAATCCCAGGGCTTCTACCTTGCCCTTGCATCATTATCATTCCCATGTTTGAATTAGGTTCTGTGCCATTAGGCTGGGCAAGATCACCTTTGTGAGTGGAAACAACAGAGCCAACCTGAGAGCCTTCAAGATTCTCTTTGGTCAAAAGGTTAGCGAGTACTGGAGCAGAGCCAGAAGAGGCACCTGATGGCTCCATGAGGCTGGACACATCTGCTTGACTATCTGTACTACTCAGCGGCCTGGTGTCATTCATTGAACCTTCACAAACCGAATGACCCTGACTGATGACTGAACCCGGTTTGACCTCTGTTTTAATGGGGCTTGCAGTCAGCAGACTACCACAAGATTCTTCTGACAGGTAGTCCGTTTGTGAGCCAGAAGCTTCTACATCCTTCAGATCACTTACTGGTTGATGGGATTCACCTTTACCACTGTCATGTTTATTCTTAGACAATTCAGAGGTCTCTTCACTGCCATCCTCTATAGGGTCACTTAGATCAAGCTCCTCATTAAACATATCCTTCTTGTCCTCAAGATTTAGCTCAGGATCTGCATAAGCAATAAGGTCAAAATTTCCAGATTCAATGAAATCATCAAGGTGAAGGTAATGTGTGTCTAGATCTAAAACCTTGCCATCTTCTGGATCAAGGTTCAAGTTCTCCAAATCTTCATCAACCAAATCCTTAACCTCCACATCCTCCAGGTCTTTTACTGCAGAGTCATCTGCATCCAACTTCTCCTCGATACCATCACCACAAGGCAATGGGATCTCCTCTGCTGGACCAGAGAGTGTTGCATTCAGAAGCTCAGGTTGTGTAGAATTAAGTACCAAACCATTTCCTAAATGTGATACTGGAGCAGTGTTATCTGTCAGGTTTGTTTGCTGATGCAGGTTTTCCATGCTTGCTGACAACTGTAGGTGATTAACAGTTCCTTGCTGAGGTTGACCTATGATTGGAGTCAGTGGCCGCAAACTTTGGTTTCCAACAAATGCCATATTGTGTCCTCCCATTAAAGTGTTGGGGGGCCTTTGGGAATGATTAGTATGGTCAGAGATGTTGGGTGGCATAAATGGTAGTCTGACTCTATTCTCTGGAGCCCTGTGACGAAGCTCAATAAAAGACTGGCCCATTATATTGTGCTGCTGCACTGGAAGGCCACGTGGAGGGAAGTGTTGTGGAAGGCCCATTTGAGGTTTGCCTCCCATCGATCTAGAAAGATCGACTGACAGAGACCTTCTCATCTGTGGAGGAAAATTTTCAACCAGTGGTCCCGCTTGAATCTGGTTTGGAGGCCTGAGATATGCCTCCTGACCTGTTGATCCAGGTATGAACCCAAATCTGGAAAAAGAAAACAAAATTTTAGAGCTCTAGAAAACAAAATGAGTAAACAGGACTTCTTGACATCTAAGGTTGTACAACTGCATTTTGAACACTTAAAAGCATTACACCTCACCTTGCCCCTTGTGGTCGCATAACCATATTGTTCATATCTCTAGAAAACGGAGGTCGAGGACACTGGGTCTCATTAGGGCATGGCGGCCGTTGCTCAAGAAAAATTCCAGGACATCTTTGTCCTCCCTGCATTAGTGGAGGTCTCACAGTTCCAGGATATGGTGGTGGCGGGCGGCCGAATACATCATTTTGTGGTCCAGAATCTTCTTGAGACCAGTGCAAAGGAGTCCCAGGTGCTGAATTAATAGAAGCCTCCTGAAGTCCCTTCTCCTGTCGAATTGCACGCTTGTGCTGCTGCTGTTTTAAGATTAGCTGCCGTAATTTCTGATGCTGAAGAAAGAAAATGTAAAGGAAAAAAATTAAAGAAACGTCAAGTAACCAAAAAGTAAATGGCTTGATCGTAGGACCATACCTTGTTAAGCTTGTCCTCTGTATCCAGCAGTGGTGACTGCATTGCATCCTGAATAACAGAAGAGTTGCTTGTATTTGGAGGAGCCATTCTTTCATCTGACTGTGGACATGGGGTCAAAGGGGCTTGCTCAAAAGGGTCATGAACAGGTGTTTGATTAGGATTTGGCTGGGGCAAGGATGCATTTTCATCTGGAATGCCAAGGTTCTTTGGAGTTTGAAAACCTGGACCAGCTGGATGAGCAAATGAATCATGCATCCTGTTTTGAGGCTGATTGCTAAATTGATCTGGCCTTGGGGTTCCTGGAGGCTGAGCATATGGGTCATTAAAAACGGGTCTAGGTGTTCCGGGTGCCTGGCTATATGGGTCTATTTTGGCTGGCCGAGGTGTTGCAGCAGCTTGCATGTAAGCATCTGTATTTCTCTGGCTACCTGGAGATTTAGGGTACCTTTCTCCTGTTGCTGGTCTTGGTGTACCTGGCATTTGGGCATATGGATCCATACTGTGAGCAGGAGATTGCCTAAAGCTAGATTGTGAATGAGAAAATGGATCTGTAGAAGCAGGTTGAGGTGTTGATGAAGGCACTAAAAATGTGTCTGTATGTGGTCTTGGGGTCCCAGGGGGATGAGCATAGGGATCATGAGATTGAGGAGTGCCAAGAGGGTGAGCATAAGACTCATCCATTTGCTGGGAGTAATCTGGTCTTGGCGTAGATGGTGCTTGCACATATGCATTCCTTTGGGGATGCCTGGCCATAGGCATAGGCTGTGCAAAATGACCTCCTGAACCCTGACACTTAATTCTGCCCTCATTGCTAAGGACATCTCCCATTGACGGATGAGGAGTGAGAGGCTGATGTAAATAAGGATCATTTTGCTGACCCTGAGAGAAACCTTCACATGATGCACGTCTCATGCCTGGCTGAGCTGTATTAAACATGTCTTGTGAGGGAGGCATAGGAGTTTTAAATAGTGCCGCAGAGCCAGATTCATTAGGGGTTAGTAGTGGCCTTGAGTAAGTGTCTGAAAAACCCACACGGGGAGGCATTTGCTGGTAGTGGTCTGGTCTAATATTCAGCCTTGTAAAATTGTCCCCTGATGTAGTACTAGGCAACATATGTCTAATCTGTTGTTGATGATGAAGTTGCTGCTGCTCTGCCAAAGGTCCAGCCCTGGGAGGTCCAAGAGGTTTCACAAATGGGTCTGATGGCCTGGGTGTGTCTGGCGGTTTTGAATACATGTCAACATTTGCAGATGTAGGCGAGCCAAAGGGCTCATGTGCAGGGGATGGCCCGCCCCGCACCTGCATGTCGGACATCGAGCCTCTGCGAGGAGTACTTGATCCACATGGCTGGGGTCGAGGAGTACCGGCCATTTTAGCATACGGATCCCAAGGAGATGATGGGCGTGAACCAGACGAACCAGGTGAAAACATCTGAGGGGACTGAGGCTGAGAGGATGACCCTTGTGAATACTGTGTGTCCTGGGTAAGGGGTTTTGCTACTGCCGATGGGGGTGGAAGCTGGGGGCGCAAAAATACATCGTCTGAAGATGAGGTTGGGTTTGGTGTTCCAGGAAGTTGGGGCCTCACGAAGGTATCCTTGATGGGCTGTTGAGGGGGTGTGTTATCTCCATTGGTGGGCCGTAATGTCAAGGGGCTTTCACTCTCACCGTTAGGGGTGTCTTCAACTGACTGGCCACTGAACTGTTGTTGCTGTTGCTGCTGCTGAAGTTGTTGCTGTTCATTTTTAACTTGTTCAAGCTTCTGTGTTGCTTCAATCTTTGCCTGCTGTTTGCTCTTTTGTCTCATTTGCTGCCATGGAAACCAGAAGGGAAGAAAAAATCTTCAGTTTATGAAGTCATTAGAGGGCACTGAATTTTAGTTTATAGATGATTTAATGTTATGATAGCTACCCTCACTTCTTAGATCATTTGAATTGTTAAGCCATGCAGGGGAAATGTTAAAAAGTACATAAAAGTGTGATGACTTTGAATGAATTTTTAAGGCAGTTACCAGTCCAGGGAAACATTTACCAAAATAAAAATCATTTTCATCTATAACTCCAACCTACTAAACCCTTTCCTGCTTCTTGTAAATTTGTCTTAATTGATTTTTGGCAGAAGAATGCCAGAACTGTGCCTCGCCTTGGGATCTTACCAGAGATTTTTTTCCACATCCTGCAGCTATAGATGCCTGGTTGGAATGTCCAAAAAGGACGCCTTTATTTGTTGATTTTATGGCTTTGCTTTTTGGGACCTTTTCCTGTCCGGGTCCCAACATCAGATTTAATTCTCCCTTCTAAATGCAAATTAAGAATTAGTAGACCGTATGGCAATTCCAAATGTAAATAAAGAAATAACCACTTAACCATGCATTTAAATAATAATATGCTTTACAAAAATGACCCATCATGCATAGTTAAGGTAATTCTTTTAAATATTTTGCACCATTTTGACCTGAAAGCATGTTCTTTCCTAGGCAGGCTTTCACGTGTTAACCAAGCAAGTGGTTACTTGCTTAGAAACAAATGACTTTCCAAATGACTGGTGTCTTAATTCCATTGACTATGCCATTTACTTTGCTCCACATTCCTGTGCCACCCCCTTGTCCTAGCCATGTGATGATTTAATGAAATTGTTAGTCACACCACAAATCAAGAAGCAGTGAAATCAATTAAGGTTAGGGTGATGGAGCTGATCAAACTGCTTACAGCCAGAGGCTTGATCACTGCTTGCAAAACCAACCTTTGCTCTGCCACAGACTGATTCTCTATGACTATGAAAAATTCAACCATAACTACAAAAAGCCCAGGGCTGTCAATCACCTGTCTGAATTTCCACTCCTGCTCATGCTCCGATTCCTTTTGTCTGAGTGGGTCTTTGAAGAGAAGCTCAGTGTCCATGCTTGGGATGCTCGAGTCAAAATGGTCAGAAACATGCTGCTGTTGCTGTCTCTTTAGAGTGTCATTAGACAACTGAACCTTATTAATGCGAAGGGCTGCTCGGTTATCCCGAGCCTTTTGCTGGAGGGTAGAGAGAAACAAGTGCAAATCCTCAAAGCATTTTCCATGACACAATTAAATCAACATTTTTACAACAATGCTTAATTCATGTCTTACCACATATGGAGCTCTGTCCTGAGAACTAGCCTTCCTCCACAGTTTGGCAATTTGCTTTACCCTAGTTGTCCAATCTGTGGAGCAAAACTGCAACAATAAGTCTCTAAACATGAACCTGGATCTGCTTCATTCTTTAAAGAATTTGTACTTACCAGGAAAGTCCTCTTTTAGGCTGGGAAAGTTAACATTGGTGTAGAGTACAGGTGCCACCGTAGCCATCTCTCCAAGGCTTTCCTCCTTCTCCCACTTCAGTGTACTTTTTTGGGCATTAGACATGGCATCTGTTTCTGGCTCTGCTGAGGGGGCTGGACCAGAAATAGGACCAGAGGCACCCCAGGGACCAGCCATATTATCTCCAATCTGGCTAAACTTCTCCCTAAAGATGCACATCTCAAGCTGTAAGGCCTTAAAAACTGAATTTCTGTAATTAACTAGTAATTAACAGTGAATTTCTAGCAGTGCTTTTTAAAACTTTACTATGCAACAGATATGGTTTTGAGACATCCCTGGTAGACAAAGGTAACTAACCAACTTGGCTTGTGCTTAACACCAGTTTCCCCACACAAAATAATCTGATCAATTTAAATGCTTTTATAACTTTTAACAAGTGAGTAGCTTTATTGTCAGCAATGCCACTTTACCTTGAAGTTACAACTCTGTTAATATTGATAGCCTTGCATTTGCTCAAAGGCTCAACAGTGGCAACTTGGCAGTGGTGGAGCTTAAAACGACAACCTTCTGATTACTAGTCCATTATCTTAACTGCTGAGCTACTTATTAAAATATGGACCACCTGGGCACCCTGGTGGTTCAGCGGTAAACCCCAGCACAGACATGATTGGCTATGTCTGAGGGTGGGCGAGCTGAAGGAATACGTCATTGCTGCTGCAATTGCAGCCACTGCTGGCTGATGGTTACTGCACAGAGAGATAATGAAGAGCAATGTGTGAGCAATGCGATACTTCTCTGTGTGAACCTGTCTTGTGCAGGGGAAACGACTGGGTACTACACGTGTAGGAGGGGGTATGTGTTATGTATGGCCCTCCTTGGTTCAGAAGCAGTGGCTGGATCGATTAGTATTTTTGTGAGAACATCCTTTGGATAGATTTTTTTTGATGAAACTGTGAGAGAAAATTATGCTAAAAAAAAAAAAAAAAAAAAAAAAGAGACCAGACGCTCAGATGGCTGGGATTTTGAATACAGGAATCTCAGCCTGGCTACTGCTCAGGTATCGGAGGGGACGTGTGTCAGTTCGCTCTCCTCAATTAGGGGCAGGGGTCAGCACCAGTAGAGAGGAAGCATAACGCAATTGGGTAAAATTTGGACGGGCTAAAAATCGGGAGAAAAAGGGGAGAAAATGCATAAAAAAGAGACCAGTGCCTACAGTGGAACAAGAAAGGGGTTCCGTGATATTTTGGGTTTGCTTTGCTGCTCAAGGACCTGTGCAGGGCACATTTTAGTGCAGTACGGTGTCAGAAAGCTGTACCCCAATATACTGATAAAATATACTGAAGCTTTAAAGTGTAGGCTGGCAGTTTCAATTTGTCAAATTCAGCCTTACCTTATACTCTCAGGAAAAGGCATCCGGTGAATGGGAGAAAACGTGCCTGCAACACCAGCTCCAGACATCAGAGGATTTGAAGGAAGAGTAGAATTAGGACCCATCATACCATTAATCATGGGCATACGAGGGAACATGCCACTAGCTCCTGTGATTGAATTCAGAATAAACATGTTCTCAGAAATAAGCAGTGTAGCTGTGAAGTCTTATATCCTTTTCAGACTATTTAAACTATTTCAGCTGCCAACAGCACAGAGCCCCAAAGTGCTTAAGCCATGTCCACTGGAACTAAGGAGTGCTACAAGGAAGAGCTTGTATCAGAATGCAACAGAGAATGAACCGGTCATTAGGAGTTAAACTGTCCCACAGAATCTCTCTCAGCTTACAGTCTTTGGGTGGTTGAGGATAAGCATGACTTGCTGAATGGAACAATGTAATTTTTTTTTGGTTTATTCTGTGGGTTTTTTATGTTTTTTATCAGTGCTAGATTTAATTTAGTGGTATAGAAAGTTCTATTTTGTTAATGAATATTGCTGAGCACTTGGGTGGTGCAGCAGTCAGAGTTCAAATCTCAACCAAGCAACCAATCTTGTTGGGCGTCAACACAAACACAACTGGCCGTGTTTGAGGGTAGGAAGTTCAGACGGGGTCTCTTTTCACTGCCATTGCTATATGCAATCCCCAGAACTAGTGTGGATGCCTGAGTGATTTAGGGGTTGGGGGGTGTAACATCGAGCCAGGCATGGCTCTTCATATGCAATGTGCTCTGTGTTGGAACCCAACACTGGCAGGTGACAAAAAGCAGCTGCAAAGTGGCCATGTGTTGGAGAGCTGTGCAAGTGGCAGTGAATTTACATTGGGTAACTGGAAATGACTAGATTAAAGAAGGAAAATTCAGGAAGGAAAAAAAAATCGCCATAGTCATCTTATTCCTGTTTAGTGATTATCACTGCCTACAGCTAGAAACGTTTGTGCCCATATACACTATACTATCACTATACTTAATATGCACTAGTTTAATAACTAAGCAAAAGTAAGTTCACATCAAGAACAATCAGAAACTTCAAGCAAAGCAATTTCTATATGCACAAGTTGAAAGTTACCTGGACCCTGGTGTGAAACTGGCATGAGTGGCATATTGGGGACAATGTTGGGAAGCTGTGCTACTTGTGGTGACTGACACGTGGTTGGGCTTAGCACTGCTGTAAATAAGTCTTCCACCTCTTTCCCCTCCAGTTCTACATGAGAAAGTGCAATTTTTAACACACAGCACTGTGTAGCACATTTTGTATAAGCAGAATTTATATAGGCTATATATACCGATCAGCCATAACATTAAAACCACCTCCTTGTTTGTACACTCACTGTCCATTTTATCAGCTCCACTTAGCATATAGAAGCACTTTGTAGCTCTACAATTACTGACTGTAGTCCATCCGTTTCTCTACATACTTTTTTAGCCTGCTTTCACCCTGTTCTTCAATGGTCAGGACTCCCACAGGACCACCACAGAGTAGATATTATTTAAGTGGTGGATCATTCTCAGCACTGCAGTGACACTGACATGGTGGTGGTGTGTTAGTGTGTGTTGTGCTGGTATGAGTGGATCAGACACAGCAGCGCTGCTGGAGTTTTTAAATACCGAGTCCACTCACTGTCCACTCTATTAGACACTCCTATGGTCCACCTTGTAGATGTAAAGTCAGAGACGATCGCTAAATGGACAGTGCAAGGAGGTGATTTTAATAACACACCACCACCATGTCAGTGTCACTGCAGTGCTGAGAATGATCCACCACTTAAATAATATCTACTCTGTGGTGGTCCTGTGGGGGTCCTGACCATTGAAGAACAGGGTGAAAGCAGGCTAAAAAAGTATGTAGAGAAACGGATGGACTACAGTCAGTAATTGTAGAACTACAAAGTGCTTCTATATGGTAAGTGGAGCTGATAAAATGGACAGTGAGTGTAAAAACAAGGAGGTGATTTTAATGTTATGGCTGATCGGTGTATGAGCTGCTGGTAAATGTGGAGTCAGAATGACAAGTACAAACCTGGAATCTGGAGTTTGCTGAGAATAGATCCTGCAAATAATACAAAAGAATGTAAAAAGTTATACAGAAATAATGTGCCGATGCACTAAATAGTTCCCTGTATTTTATCTGTAATTTAAATGAAATGAAATTATCCTACATAAGCAAACAGGCTAATATACGTGAACATTACATAGTAGATTTGTAAAATATTTTCTAATAACTTGTTTGAAAAGTCTAATAAAGCATTGTTAAATGTTCACTTATAGATGACATTGTGTTTGTTATGTATTGTCCAGCATAATAATTGTGAGATTTTCAGTCTCGTGTTTTGCAAATAAAAATAAAATACACTAAAAGGTGACTGAACTTTTTACTTTTACTGACACTTGCATACTAATTCTGAGGACACTGTAAAGTGCTGGTGTGCCTTACACAGATGGGGCTGCCATGGTTCTAGCCATTACAAATTCTCCTGCTGTACTTCCTCCCGAAAAAGCTGCAGACCTTCCCCTGCCCTCACCAATATATGCAACAAATTCCACCTGTTGCGCTGACTAGGTATTTTGGAAATTAAGTTTTCTTTTAAGGCATCTGTCTGTCTAAACTGCTACTAAAATTCATCTGACTTTGTTGTTTTCCATCTTATTTTTGCCTTGCCTTGTTTGTGACAGAACATGCATAAACAAATGCATTCTTTTTACATGTGCAATGTCTTTTCCCTCCTTTTTGGGCAATCAAGGACTAACATGCTTCATCCGAGATGTAAAGCCAACCATTAGACCTTTTGGCAGATGCTTAATGGAAGGTAATAACTATAATCTTCTTTACTCAGGGGTTTACAGATGCCCAAGTATTTTTCTTCATTTTCCCAGGAGAATTTAATAATGAATGGCATTGCTGGGGCTTGGGATTTCTGGACAGCAGTGAAAAGAGTATTGTTGGCTGTATTAATATATTGCTAGATCTATTGCAATCCATTATTGCTGATGCATGCAAAGATTTCCATTTTAAACAAGATAAAAAACACTTACCATCATTCACCATCTTGTCCAGTTCAGGGCTGAGAATCACATCTAGAGGTTCTTCCTGCATCTGCCGAGGCCCCCGAACAGAAGCAAGTTGGGGAGGACCTGGGGGGTCTTCAGAAATGCCCTCAATGTCCAATCCAGCTAAGGTGGAAAAGAGGGTATTTAACTGCATTATATTCTTGCTAAGACAAGAGTGTATACGTACTAAACACTCAAAAAACTATCAAATAGGAAAATGTGGGGACAAGCATCCTAGAGCTGTCAAACCATAGAGCCAACATTAGTGTTGACAACAAGTTCATTTTCCATGATGTCAATGTGCTCAGTCAGAAAAACAGAGCAGAGGGAAAGGAAGGGTGGCTAAACTATTCAAGTAAAAAAGAAAGTACATTTAAGTAAACAAATTCCTTCAAAAAAAGCCCTTCTTTGGTCTTAGATTTAAAAATCCCAAAACAAAACATAAGTTGATTGCAATGAATATTCCTAAGTGCTTGAGAGATTTAATAATAAAAAGGCTAACTTTTGTACTTTTGAGAACACATCCAATTAAATTCCTAACAGTATTTTAACATTACATTTAACATTACAACTACTACATGAAAGGGGAATTTTTTTTTTTTCCTATTTTATTTATTTATTTATTTTCTCCCATTTTCTCCCAATTTCGCGTAGTCAGTTTGTCTTCCGCTGCTGGGGGATGCCTGATTGCAGTCGAGGTGGGTGTATTGCTGCTCACACCTCCTCCGACCCACACGGGAACCATTTTTCTGCACAGGCGCCTCTCTATCTGCTAATCAGGGTCCTTACACAGCGTTTGAAGACCCTACCAACATAGTTCAGTCATCCCGCCCTAGCAGAAATGTATACCTGCTACAGGCACTGCCAAGTTTCGAACCGAGGAGTTTATAATTTCGCCGCTGGTGTGCTAGCGGAATATCCCGCTGCGCCACCTGAGTGCCTAAAACATTTTTGTAATGTTGAGATAAGATATAGTAATGTTAAGGTAAGATAATTAGCTTTGAATCTGTATGGCTGCACTTTAGCCTAAGCTAAAATGCTGTAAGCAAAAAAGGACACAACATTTTTGTAAGTTGAGAATGGGAATAGACAGTATAAACAGCAGACTAAACTGCTAAACTACTGTATACTGTTACAAAGTTGGTGTACAAGATAAACAATGTCTTTAGACTTAACAGTAAAGCTCAAATTGATAGTACGCCACGGGGTACACAGATAAGGATAAACTTCTGTAAGCAGGGCACTTGGGTGGCGCTGTGGTAAAACATGCTAGCCCAGGCGAAATCTTAGCTCTGCTATCAGCTAGCTGGGCGCCAAGTCAGACTTGACTGGGTGAACCACAAGGATTCCTTATTGCTGCTGCAATTGCTGCCTCTGTTGGCTAGTGGCCCCTGAGATGCACATAGACAGCAAATTATGGAGATCTGTGTGTGACTCTCCATATGCAGTACTGATCCACGTGTGTTGAGGGAGAGTGTGTTAGGTACGGTCCTCTACGTTCAGGGTAGGTGAGTTCTTTAGATATATCTCCTCACTACTGCAGACCCCTACATCTGCAGTAGTGAGGAGATATATCTGGACAATTGGAAATAACTAGACTGGGAATGAAAAAAAAACTGCTGTAGGCTAAATAGATACTAAACTGATGTAGGCTGAATGGACAAGGCTAAACAGGCTGAAATACAGAAAACAGGGTCAGGAAACTAAAGTAGCCTAAATGGGCAGAGATAAAATGCTCTGGGCTGAATGAGGAGGAGGAGGCACTGTATGTTAGACAGGGACGGATGAACTGCTATAATGGAGATAAACGACTGTGACGTAAATGGGTGTAGGGTCATAAATAACCTGAGCTTGTCACAACAATTGATTAACCAAGACCATTAAATATGTTGTTCTATTAAAGTTTTCAAAAATAAATTGCAGGTAATTTTTATAATTATTAAACATAACCTGCTATTATTGAAGTGACAAAAACAATTCAAAACCAAGTTCACTTGATATTTTCAAGGTCTTGGACACTTTTCTTGCATAGCCTGCATTCCTTAAAACTTGTTAATTTGCTGAACAAGGCCATTACTCCAGAGAGGGCAGTGTGTCCTTGGCAGATAATGGAACTTGCACTTTGACTTGCAACTGTAAATAAAGAGTTTACACCAAGGAAAGTTCATCTCTGTAAAAAGTACATTTATTACCAAGCTTTACTGGTTCATAGCAGCCATCGCTCAGCTAATCTAGCTTTAGAACATTAAAAATTTTAGAAAAGATTAAGTGAAAGGTAAAAATTTTTTAATTGTGGGATTTTAATTATGGAAGATCAAGTGAAGATTGACGGTAAAATGGAAGGTGAATTTCATCCATTCAAAATAAAATCCCCAAAATAATAAAAAAATAAAGGGGTCTGAATACTTTCTGAAGCCAATGTACCTTAACAATTATGTACAATTATTATACACTTTTATCCAAAGTGACTTACAATTATGTACAACCCCAAATCAGAAAAAGTTGGGACAGCATGGAAAATGCAATAATAAAAGACACAGACTTTCTTACATTTACTTTGACTTTTATTTGATTGCAGACAGGATGAACCTGAGATATTTCATGTTTTATCTGCTCAACTTCATTTCATTTATTAATAAACCTCCATTTCTGCATTTCAGGCCTGCAACACATTCCAAAAAAAGTTGGGACAGTAAAGCATTTACTACTTTGTAATGTTGTCATTCCTTTTCACCACACAGACATTTTGGCACCGAGGAGACCAAGTGATTTAGTGTTTCAGCTTTTATTTTGTCCCATTCTTCCTGCAAACACGTCTTAAGATGTGCAACAGTACGGGGTCGTCGTTGTCGCATTTTTTATTTCAAAATTCTCCACACATTCTCTATTGGGGACAGGTCAGGACTGCAGGCAGGCCAGTCCAGTACCCGTACCCTCTTCTTCCACAGCCATGCCTTTGTAATGTGTGCAGCATGTGATTTTGTCTTGTTGAAAAATGCATGGACGTCCCTGGAAAAGATGATGTCTTGAAGGCAGCACATGTTGCTCTAAGATCTCAGTGTACTTTTCTGCATGAATGCTGCCATCACAGAAGTGTAAATGACCTTTGCCAAGGGCACTGACACACCCCCATACCATGACAGACCTTGGCTTTTGGACTTGTTGCTGATAACAGTCTGGATGGATCTTTTCGTCTTCGGTCCGGAGAACATGGCGTCCATTTTTTCCAAAAAAGACCTGGAATGCTGATTCATCTGACCACAATACACGTTTTCACTGTGTGATGGTCCATCCTAGTCGCCTCCAAGACCAGAGAAGTCGACTCCGCTTCTGGACATGGTTAACATAAGGCTTTTTTTTGCACAGTAAAGTTTTAAGTGGCATTTGTGCATGTAACTCCGTATTGTAGTGCTTGACAAAGGTTTGCCAAAGTAATCCCTCACCCATGTGGTTATATCAGCTATCCTTAAGTGGCGGTTCTTGATGCAGTGCTGTCTGAGGGATCGAAGATCACGGGCGTTCAGTTTAAGCCTGCACACTTGGACTTCACGCCCTGAAATTCCTCCCGATTACTTAAATCTTTTAAAATCCCTTTCAATCTTTCTTTGAGGTACATTGTTTTTAAACATTTCAATCATTTTCTCACATATTTGATGACAAACTGGAGATCATCTGGCCATATTTGCTCATCAAAGACTCAGCTGTTTGGAATCACATCATTATTTGGTTTTTTCACCTTATTACTAGCCCTAAATTGGCCCCGTCCCAATTTTTTTGGAATGTGTTGCAGGCCTGAAATGCAGGAATGGATGTTTATTAATAAATGAAATGAAGTTGAGCAGACAAAACATGAAATATCCTGGGTTTAAACTGTCTGAAATCAAATAAAAGTCAAAGTAAATGTAAGAAACTTTATTTGGGGTTGTATTAAAGGGCTGCCAACACTGGCAGTTTGGTAAAGCCTTAACTTGTAAATCGTAGTTTGGAGCTTTGACTGATAAGCCACCAATGCCTCTTCAAATACACACAACATTCACTAGTTGGCATGAACAAGATTCGAACCCATTTCTATTAAATTTGGAGCGCAATATGCGAAAAGGTCGTACAATGTCATTATGGTATTGTTGTGTTTTAAGCAAATGTTGTGAATAAAATGTATTTGGGATTTGACAGAACTTTTACATGGGTCATTAGTAGCAAAGATTTGTAACATTACATTTTAGGGTAAATAATTGACAGTGCCTCACAAAAAGACACTAAAAATGTAGCAAATGTCTCATAAACCTCTGCACTACTGAATTTGGTTGAGACACAACGTCTGGTAGCAAAGTGTCACCGAGTCCTTTGGTGTGAGAATTGTATATGTGTATACGTAGAACCTGCATGACTGTATGCAGAACCACAGCTTTAAAACTTTATTTTGGTGTGACTTATTGCTTAAGAGAAAAGTGGCCTGGATTTGGCCTACAGCTGTGGTATTACCAGGTGATACAAAGCTTTTATTGCAAACTGACCCTCTTTATTTCAATAATTGAATTAGGTGATATTACATTGTCATTATAAAGTGTGAATATACAACTTGACTGTTAGTTTATTTATTCTTGCATTTCAAAAACATGAACATTAATACGGAATTTTAAAGGCCATTAATCCAAAATAGAATTATCAATTAGGACTGCAAGAATTGGTCGACCTAATCAATGAATCGAGTCAATATTTTAAATCTATGCATCGTTTTTAAAACTATGTTTATAAATGATTATTTTTAATTTCTACAGCGTCTCCATTCATATAACCATTCATATGATTTCCTTCAGCACCACTTGTTGCGTACTACACAGCAACACTAGCGCGATGTTGCATGTCTATATTGTTTCATTAAGCTTCTTAATCATGAGATCTTGGAATACCGTATTTCTTAGCGAGTTTAGTTTAGGGCGCATTCACGTGAGAAGCAACACACGTCGTGCACTTTTGCTGCATTGGGCTCACGATTTTTGCGGTTGCCACGGCGCTTAAAGTGCAAAAAGCTTCTCATGTCAATGCGCCGTAATGCTTACCACTGTTTACATCGCTAAGAATGTGAAGTAGGTTTTGAGTAAATGTGTAGGTTACAATCGGGGCTCATTCTGTCGTTACTGTACGTTGGACTTAATGAGATGTGCCGACCTCTAACTATTTCATTTCTGCTATAAGATTAAGCATTTTGCTTTGTGTACAGAATGCCATAAACACATGTTGTACTTTGTTTAGTACTGAGCACTTGATAATTTGATAATGTGGATATAAACCCTGTTTACATTTAGTTTTGTGCCGTATTATTATGCTATACAGTTTGCTGGTAAAATAAAAGAAGCTTAAATGAGATTCTGAATTAAATTTTTTAGAGGAAAATTAATAGTTTAGATTAATCGACTAATCTGTAAAATAGTCTATAGATTAATTGATAGAAAAATAGTCGTTAGTGGCAGCCCTATTACCTACTACTGAATGCAGAATTTGGAGTGTGCCAGTGAACACTTTTGACCATTTACTAAAGGTTGAAATGAGTGCATCACAAAAGTGTTTAGTGGGTTTGATGTCACTGAGGTATGTGCAGGCCACTAGAATTCCTCAAACCATTTCTTAATAAGCTGTGCATCCATAAAATCATCCTGAAACAAGATAAGGCCTTTCAGAACTGTTGCCTCAAGGTTGGAAGATTGGTTAATGGGTGTGGCTGAAACAGTTACGAGTTGTGCCCACAAAGTTAAGACTATACGGTTATAAGTTGCACCAGTAAGCAGTGACTTGGAAAAATAAAGACTGCCAACAAACTCAGAATGTATAAAAATGTAAGAACTAAATTGTGGAACATTAAACCAGAACGAATTCCCAAATATTAAGTTGGCATTATGGCTAAAGTGCTACTGGATATGAGCAAGTTCAAGTTTGTGGTGTGACTGTAGCTGCTGACAGTTCACCTGAGCTATAGACCAAGAGTATATTTCATTTGTGGTTAGCATACAGGCAGAGAAGAACAATCAGAGCAAACAGTGTGAGTGCATTAGAATACAGTGGAGAAAAGGGAGAGACATGCAAATGCTGACAGGACTAAAGGACTAGAAGACCTATCTAGGAGTCACAGAAGTAAGAAATAAGGAAAAACTCTATTTCTACAGGTAAACTTCTCAACTACCAAGTTCTTACCGAACAGAAGGGGGAAGCTTTCCACCTGGAAAGGACATAAATCAAGACCTACAGGAACCCAGACCAGATAAAAAACCAAAGTATTACAATTAAAAGCCAAACCAAAACAAAGCACAGCAAAGCCAAAACAATGATGTAGTGCAGAAAACAAGAATGCACATAGCAGGATATTATCATAGTAAAAATGTAAATGCGTGAATGACAAGTGGAAAGAAAGTTAATACAGCATTAGAAGGACAGTTTTTCAAGTTTGCACAGTTTTCCAGGAGAATGAGTGTTAGCAAGAGCATCAGCAGAAGAGGAAAGTGCTGAAAGGATAAACTGGGGACTACACTCAGGACTACCTGACTCATGGTCCGGTTTGGCCAGGTTATCCGACAGCATGCCCAGGAGATCATCATCAGGCTGCAGAACCAGCTCAGCTATGGGATCCTGTGCATTGACTGGAGATGGAGAAGATATGGGTTTCTCAGACTATTAGCATCTTGGCAGCTTTGCTAAATACAGAGCAGCACTATAGTCGGCACAGGGTGCTCATAAAAATGAAAGAACCTCTGAGGAATCAAATAAAAAGGATGAAGCTGGGGCATTAAAAAAGCAGAACAGTAAAAAATCTAGTATTACAAAATCTAGATATCCAGACTTTTAAATAGTTTTGTTTGCTACTTGAACATGAATCTCAGGTAAGAGTACAGGCAAGTACTGTCATGTATCTTTTTTTTTATTTTATTTTTTTATTATATTACACCTTTTTCTCCCACTTTTAGCGCGTCCAATTTCTACCCGTCAATCATCCTCTCACTAATGCTGGTCCCTGCTCCTGATTGGGGAGAACGAGGCTGCTCCACGCCCCCTCCGAAACGTGCACAGCAATCGAACATCTTATCACCTACACTTGACGAGCGCAGTGCGGTAGAGCTGTGCACGGAGGGCCACACCCACTACCGCACTCCTTCCCCATCTCCGTGCAGGCGCCACCAACCAGCCAGCAGAGGTCGTAATCGCACTAGTCTGAGAGAGAGTCCCCATCCGGCTTTAATCCCACCCCTTATCTGAACAGCAGGCCAATCGTTGTTCATGTAGCCACTCAGCCTCAGCCGGCAAGGCAGAGCTGAGATTCGTTGCGATGTATTCGAGATCTCAGCTCTGGTGAACAGCGTGTGTTTTACTGCTGCGCCACCTTAGCGGCTCTGTCATGTATCTTTAACATCTTTAATAGCTTCAAGATCAGGGTCCTGATGGATTTAAGGCAGCCTAAAAGAGCATCAGTCTGACGCAGGGTTCACTTATACTCCCGATCAATCACACTTTGGGGCAATCCGGGTCGGCTAATCCACCTACTGCAGTTCTCAGACTAAACCTTACACGTACAATGGAAAGTGAGAGCATAAGATAGGCCCGACCCAGCATGACAGCAACCAGGATTAAGCTGCAAAGATGATTAGTAAGTAAAGAAAGAATTTTAAACAATGCCAAAAAGTGTGTGGGCTTTTGCCATCCCAAAACCATAAGCAGTAAAGCATTAATACAGTATTGCTCCCTCTGTGTGGCCATAACAATCTTTACTTTCCTGTGCCTGAAACACATGTCTGAACATTAACCAGATGTTGAATGAGGATATATGTATACACCAATCAGCCATAACATTAAAACCACCTCCTTGTTCCTACACTCACTGTCCATTTTATTAGCTCCACTTACCATATAGAAGCCCTCTGTAGTTCTACAATTACTGACTGTAGTCCATCTGTTACTCTACATACTGTTTTAACCTGCGTTCTTCAATGGTCAGGACCCCCACAGGACCACCACAGAGCAGGTATTATTTAGGTGGTGATGATTCTCAGCACTGCAGTGACACTGACATGGTGGTGGTGGTGTGTTAGTGTGTGTTGTGCTGGTATGAGTGGATCAGACACAGCAGCGCTGCTGGAGTTTTTAAATACCGTGTCCACTCACTGTCCACTCTATGAGACACTCCTACCTAGTTGGTCGACCTTGTAGATGTAAAGTCAGAGACGATCGCTCCTCTATTGCTGTTGTTTGAGTTGGTCATCTTCTAGACCTTCATCAGTGGTCACAGGATGCTGCCTACGGGGTGCTGTTGGCTGGATATTTTAGGTTGGTAGACTATTCTAAGTCCAGCAGTGACAGTGAGGTGTTTAAAAACTCTATCAGCGCTGCTGTGTCTGATCCACTCATACCAGCACAACACACACTAACACACCACCACCATGTCAGTGTCACTGCAGTGCTGAGAATGATCCACCACCCAAATAATATCTACTCTGTGGTGGTCCCGGGAGAGTCCTGACCATTGAACAGCATGAAAGGGGGCTAACAAAGCATGCAGAGAAACAGATGGACTACAGTCAGTAATTGTAAAACTACAAAGCGCTTCTATATGGTAAGTGGAGCTGATAAAATGGACAATGTGTGTAGAAACAAGGCGGTGGTTTTAATGTTATGGCTAATCAATATATATATATATATATATATATATATATATATATATATATATATATATATATATACATACAGTTTATCACAAAAGTGAGTACACCCCTCACATTTCTGCAAATATTTCATTATATCTTTTCATGGGACAACACTATAGACATGAAACTTGGATATAACTTAGAGTAGTCAGTGTACAGCTCGTATAGCAGTGTAGATTTACTGTCTTCTGAAAATAACTCAACACACAGCCATTAATGTCTAAATAGCTGGCAACATAAGTGAGTACACCCCACAGTGAACATGTCCAAATTGTGCCCACATGTGTCGTTGTCCCTCCCTGGTGTCATGTGTCAAGGTCCCAGGTGTAAATGGGGAGCAGGGCTGTTAAATTTGGTGTTTTGGGTACAATTCTCTCATACTGGCCACTGGATATTCAACATGGCACCTCATGGCAAAGAACTCTCTGAGGATGTGAGAAATAGAATTGTTGCTCTCCACAAAGATGGCCTGGGCTATAAGAAGATTGCTAACACCCTGAAACTGAGCTACAGCATGGTGGCCAAGGTCATACAGCGGTTTTCCAGGACAGGTTCCACTCGGAACAGGCTTCGCCAGGGTCGACCAAAGAAGTTGAGTCCACGTGTTCGGCGTCATATCCAGAGGTTGGCTTTAAAAAATAGACACATGAGTGCTGCCAGCATTGCTGCAGAGGTTGAAGACATGGGAGGTCAGCCTGTCAGTGCTCAGACCATACGCCGCACACTGCATCAACTCGGTCTGCATGGTCGTCATCCCAGAAGGAAGCTGACGCACAAGAAAGCCCGCAAACAGTTTGCTGAAGACAAGCAGTCCAAGAACATGGATTACTGGAATGCCCTGTGGTCTGATGAGACCAAGATAAACTTGTTTGGCTCAGATGGTGTCCAGCATGTGTGGCGGCGCCCTGGTGAGAAGTACCAAGACAACTGTATCTTGCCTACAGTCAAGCATGGTGGTGGTAGCATCATGGTCTTGGGCTGCATGAGTGTTGCTGGCACTGGGGAGCTGCAGTTCATTGAGGGAAACATGAATTCCAACATGTACTGTGACATTCTGAAACAGAGCATGATCCCCTCCCTTCGAAAACTGGGCCTCATGGCAGTTTTCCAACAGGATAACGACCCCAAACACAACCTCCATGACAACTGCCTTGCTGAGGAAGCTGAAGGTAAAGGTGATGGACTAAACCCAATTGAGCACCTGTGGCGCATCCTCAAGTGGAAGGTGGAGGAGTTCAAGGTGTCTAACATCCACCAGCTCCGTGATGTCATCATGGAGGAGTGGAAGAGGATTCCAGTAGCAACCTGTGCAGCTCTGGTGAATTCCATGCCCAGGAGGGTTAAGGCAGTGCTGGATAATAATGGTGGTCACACAAAATATTGACACTTTGGGCACAATTTGGACATGTTCACTGTGGGGTGTACTCACTTATGTTGCCAGCCATTTAGACATTAATGGCTGTGTGTTGAGTTATTTTCAGAAGACAGTAAATCTACACTGCTATACAAGTTGTACACTGACTACTCTAACTTATATCCAAGTTTCATGTCTATAGTGTTGTCCCATGAAAAGATATGATGAAATATTTGCAGAAATGTGAGGGGTGTACTCACTTTTGTGATACACTGTATATACACTGTGTTCCAAATTATTATGCAAAAAGTGTTTAGGAGTGATAAGGTAAGAATTTTTTTGTTTGTCAGTTAAACTCATTGATGGTGATGTGTGTCAGGGCTCTTTATATCACTGAAAGCAATTGCAGACACCTGTGCTAATTAGTTTGGCAGGTGTGTCCAATTAAAGGCAAGACTACTTAAGAAGGCTGTCCCACATTATTAAGCAGCCTACATTTTCAGCCAAAATGGGAAAGAAAAAGGATGTGTCGGCTGCTGAGAAGCAACAAATTGTGGAGTGTTTAGGTCAAGGCATGACTACAATCAACATTGCCAAGACACTTCATCGTGATCATCGCACAATCAAGAAGTATGTAGCTGATTCAGAGCACACA
Organism: Trichomycterus rosablanca; assembly: GCF_030014385.1. NCBI lineage: Eukaryota > Metazoa > Chordata > Actinopteri > Siluriformes > Trichomycteridae > Trichomycterus > Trichomycterus rosablanca. The sequence goes on along the minus strand of NC_085990.1, from coordinate 26,343,975 downwards.
CGTGTGCGTGCTGATAAGGGAACATTGAGGACTCTTTCCAACAGGCAATTACGTCAGGTTAAAAGAGCAGCTGCAAAAATGCCTTGTCATAGCAGCAGACAAGTTTTTGAAACTGCTGGTGCCTCCAACGTCCCCCGAACAACAAGATGCAGGGTCCTTCAGAGGTTTGCAGCTGTGCGTAAGCCATCCTGTCGACCTCCTCTATCCACTGCACACAAGCAGAAACGGCTCCAGTGGGCCAAACAATACATGAAGACTGACTTCAAAACTGTTTTGTTCACCGATGAGTGCCGTGCAACACTAGATGGTCCAGATGGATGGAGTGGAGGATGGCTGGTTGATGGACACCCCATGCAAACAAGGCTACGGCGCCAACAAGGAGGAGGTGGAGTAATGTTTTGGGCTGGAATCATGGGGAGAGAGATTGTCGGCCCCTTTAGGATCCCTGAAGGGGTAAAGATGACCTCCATAATGTATGTGGAGTTTCTCAAACAGCACTTCCTGCCATGGTTCAAGAAGAAGAACCGTGCATTGCGCAGCAAGATCATTTTCATGCATGATAATGCACCGTCTCATGCTGCAAAGAACACATCTGCATCTCTGGCTGCTATGGGCATAAAAGGGGACAAACTTATGGTGTGGCCCCCATGCTCCCCTGACCTCAACCCCATTGAGAACCTCTGGAGCATCATCAAAAGGAGTGTCTATGATGGCGGGAGGCAGTTCACATCTAAGCAATAGCTCTGGGAGGGTATTCTGTCCTCATGCAAAACAATTGAAGCAGATACCATCCAAAACCTGACAAATTCAATGGACGAGAGAGTTCAGAAGCTTCTTTCGAACAAGGGGTCCTTTGTGCAAATGTAACATCACCTAGAATAAAGTTTTGACTTGAAAACTGTTTGATTTCAGTTTGTAATAACCTGCTAATGCTTATAATTTCACAAATGACCATTTTTTTGTTCTTTATAAAAATGAAAAGGTTGAAAACTCTGCTGTGCATAATAATTTGGAACATGCATTTTGAGTGTTTTATTTTTTTTAAAATATACTGTTATCATTGGCAGTTTGTTCAAAAACCTTTCAATTGTACTCTAATAGTTGATGACTGGAAAATTACAATGACTGCAATTCATATAGGTAATTTTGGAAAATCTGAGAAAATATTATTTGCATAATAATTTGGAACACAGTGTATATATATATATATATATATATATATATATATATATATATATACAGTGGGGTCAAAAAGTATTTAGTCAGCCACTGATTGTGCAAGTTCTCCTACTTAGAAAGATGAGAGAGGTCTGTAATTTTCATCATAGGTACACTTCAACTATGAGAGACAAAATGAGAAAAAAAAAAATCCAGGAAATCACATTGTAGGATTTTTAAAGAATTTATTTGTAAATGATGGTGGAAAATAAGTATTTGGTCAATAACAAAAGTTCAACTCAATACTTTGTAACATGACCTTTGTTGGCAATGACAGAGATCAAACGTTTCCTGTAAGTCTTCACCAGGTTTGCACACACTGTAGCTGGTATTTTGGCCCATTCCTCCATGCAGATCTCCTCTAGAGCAGTGATGTTTTGGGGCTGTCGCTGGGCAACACGGACTACACAAATTTTCTATGGGGTTGAGGTCTGGAGACTGGCTAGGCCACTCCAGGACCTTGAAATGCTTTTTACGGAGCCACTCCTTCGTTGCCCGAGCGGTGTGTTTGGGATCATTGTCATGCTGGAGGACCCAGCCACGTTCCATCTTCAATGCTCTCACTGATGGAAGGAGGTTTTGGCTTAAAATCTCACGATACATGGCCCTGTTCATTCTTCCCTTAACACGGATCAGTCGTCCTGTCCCCTTTGCAGAAAAACAGCCCCAAAGCATGATGTTTCCACCCCCATGCTTCACAGTAGGTATGGTGTTCTTGGGTTCTTCTTCTTCCTCCAAACACGACGAGTTGAGTTTTTACCAAAAAGTTCCATTTTGGTTTCATCTGACCACATGATATTCTCCCAATCCTCTTCTGGATCATCCATATGCTCTCTGGCAAACTTCAGACGGGCCTGGACATGTACTGGCTTAAGCAGGGGGACACGCCTGGCACTGCAGGATTTGAGTCCCTCTCGGCGTAGTGTGTTACTGATGGTAGCCTTTGTTACTTTGGTCCCAGCTCTCTGCAGGTCATTCATCAGATCCCTCCGTGTAGTTCTGGGATTTTTGCTCACCGTTCTCATGATCATTTTGACTCCACGGGATGAGATCTTGACCCCAAGATCATTATCAATGGTCTTGTATGTCTTCCATTTTCTTACAATTGCTCCCACAGTTGATTTATTCACACCAACCTGCTTGCCTATTGTAGATTTACTCTTCCCAGCCTGGTGCATGTCTACAATTTTCTTCCTGGTGTCCTTCGACAGCTCTTTGGTCTTGGCCATGGTTGAGTTTGGAGTCTGACTGTTTGAGGCTGTGGACAGGTGTCTTTTATACAGATAACGAGGTCAAACAGGTGCCATTAATACAGGTAACGAGTGGAGGACAGAAGAGCTTCTTAACGAAGAAGTTACAGGTCTGTGAGAGCCAGAAATCTTACTTGTTTGTTATTGACCAAATAACTGAACTAACGGGGCTGAACTTACATGAGGGATGACTGAGCCATGACTGGAGAGACAAGGTAAAATGTAACACCTACATTGCAATGACTTCTACATTTACACTATTTTTTAAGAATTTTGTTAGTGAATACAATGCAACTGCGAGCAATCGAGAACTAGGGGCCTTGCTGGAGGACCCAACAACAGGACTGTGTGGCTTTAAACTAGTAACCTCCTGATCTATAGTTCAGTACCTAAACTGCTGAGCTAGCACTGCTCAGCAGAGAAGAGATACTTGAGAGTAAAGCATGTTGCAATAGCTTCACAAGTGCTAGTCTGTGATTCTTCTTGGCCAGCATAAAGACACGCATGAAGCAAATTATAGAGAAAAAAATCTGACAGGTTCCACCAGACAGAAAATACCAACATGCCTTAATTAGGTCTGCTCTGAGTTACAAAGGGGTGTGTTAAAAAGCTTTCTGCTATGCTACAGTGAGAGAGAAGAGAAATGGAAATTGATAAAGTGCATTATCCTTCCCTGCAGATTTCATATCCAAAAGATCTAATCTGATGTGACGGCATTCGAGAAAAAGCAACTTTCAGGCCTGGATTATGCAGATACACTCACAATGAATAACTTCTGAAGGGCACTGTGTATGACTGTAAGTGCAGACTAGTATTGAAGAAGAAAGTATTGAATGAAAGAAAGACTAGGAGGAGGAACATACTGAGAGTGGTAGCTTTGCTGGAGATAGGAGTGGCTGCAGCACTTAGAAGAGGATCAGAAGATGGGTCCAGGAAGCTGGAGTTGGCGCTGGGTGGCTTGCTCTCTCTGTAAGCTTGTCCTTCTACTGGTGCCGTTTCCAATGACTGTTTAATCTGCTTACTTTTATCCAGCAGATCTTTTCCAAAAAAAGCCTCCTGCAAAGCAGCAGCAAACAAATAAAGCAATTATACACAGAGAACTTTGTAATGCATTTCAGCAGTGGTGCTCCAAATTTGTTGCCATTTGGTGGATTAGCCCCTTGCCTTTGTCTAGAAAGGTAATATAATATAATATCATTTACCAACCCTAGCAGACTGGAGGCCAATTTTGTCTGCTGCAGACATTAGCCAATTATGCCTGCTAGAGCGTGTCCAACCGACCTGTAGCAGAGCCAAGACTCAAACCTGGAAGTTCAGAATTTCAGTGCTGGTGTGCTAGCCACCTGAGTGCCACAAATAAGCTTTTGCAGTACTTAGTGTTTAATATTAAGCTCCAAATGTAGACCGCCAAAAGGTTAGAGATTCATGCCAAGTAACTTTGCAGTACTTCACCAGATCTAAAGCTACTATCTGTCGATCTGACTTCTAGTTGCCATGCTAAAACATTAAAAGCCTAATGCGCTGGGATTTAAATAATTGATTAAAGTCACGTCTCTGGTGAGAACTTTAAGTTTAATTTGAGGCTTGCTGAACAAGAAAGGCCTAAAGTGACAGCTGGTGCACTTAATGCATGGCTGGTTGGTTCTGAGTATGAGAGTCTTCTGGAAAGCAACCTCCCAGTACAGACACATTCATACTGATGAGTGAACACCTGTTCACACTAATGCTAAACCAAAGACCTTCTCCTCAGAGACATGTGCCTTTAGAAATACAAAGTATTCACTCCTATTCATACAAGATCTCATTTAAGGAGTCTAAATTAAATCATTTCAAAGCACTGGCAACCTTCCAGTGGATTGTAATTCCTGAATGCACTGTAAAACCAGGGTACCTGAAGGTAGGAGGGAAAGTATTCCTCCAGTTTGTTTTTTTTCTTCCTGTATCTCTTTTTGACCTTTTCCAAAGACTCGGCCACTGGAGGCATCTCGGCCACTGGAGGCATCTCGTCCACAGGGGTGTCTGGTTCATTCCAACCTGGGCAACAGAGGAAAGTATGAGTCAGCACTTTAAGCTATTTTATATTTTATATAAATAGATACAAATCTAAATAATTAAAAAACTTCAAATTCCAAGTTAATTATCTAGGTGACAATAAGAGGTAGGTGTGGAATGTGCTAGTACTTTATTTCTGTCAATTAAAAAATGCTAAGTGAATAAACAATAGAGAAATCTAAATTAACATTTGGCGTGACCACCCTTTGCCTTCAAAATAGCATCAATTCTTTAAGGTACACTTGAACACAGTTTTTAAAGGGACTCGTCTGAGAGGTTGTTCCAAACATCTTCAAAAACTAATCACAGATCTTCTGTGGATGTAGGCTTGCTTAAATCCTTCTGTCTCTTCATGTAATCTCAGACAGACTCAATAATGTTGAGATCAGGGCTCTGTGGGGGCCATATCATCACTTCCAGGACTTTTTGTTCTTCTTTACGCTAAAGATAGTTCTTAATGACATTGGCTGAAGGTTTGGGGTCATCTCTCTTTTGACCGCCATGTAAATCACATCACCAAAACTGCTTTCTTTCATCTAAAAAACATAGCACGTCTACGTCCATCACTCTCCTTTTCTGCCGCCGAAACCTTGATTCATGCTTTTATTACATCCAGAATTGATTATTGCAATAGCATCCTTTATGGTACATCTAACAAAATCCTAAAAAAACTTCAGTATATCCAGAATTCAGCTGCTCGCCTCCTTACTCATACTCGCTCCCGTGATCATATTACACCTGTTCTACAAAAACTTCATTGGCTTCCCGTTGCTCAACGCATTCAATTCAAAATTCTTCTATTCACTCACAAAGCTCTCCATAATCAGGCCCCATCCTACCTCACCGACCTGCTCCATCAGCACATTCCCTCCCGTAGCCTTCGCTCTTCTGAGGCTAACCTACTGTCCATACCCTCTAGGACCAAGCACCGGACCTGGGGTGACAGGGCCTTTTCCATAGCTGCTCCATCTTTATGGAATGCTCTCCCCAAACACCTACGAGATTGTCCTGACCTGTCCAAATTCAAGTCACTTCTCAAAACTCATCTATTCAGAGTGGCATTTAACTTGTAACAACACAAAATAAATGCTTTTATTTTTGCTATTCTTTTTAATAGTTTTTATACTTAGATCACGACAGAAATGTGAAGTCCTAGATCCTAAAACTTGTAAAGTTTTCAGTTTCCTGATTGCATGTAAATCTGTCCTGTTTCTGTCTAATTTTAAGAAATTGTTCTATATTTGTTGTTCTCTCTCATAATTTAGCTAATTTTTAATGAACTGTCTTATGCTGCTCTCTTTGTTTTTATCTTAATTATTCTTGATGTTGATGTACTATTTTGATTTTGTACTATGATTTGTATGGTGTATGTACGTATTTGTTTTGATTATTTGTCTTATGTAAAGCGTCTTTGAGTATCTTGAAAAGCGCTATATAAATAAAATGTATTATTATTATTATTATTGTCCTGCTGCAGATTAAATCTGGAGCTGATTGTACTGCATGATGGATAACTATCTGCCTGTATTTTGTTACTGCACCACTTTTCAGCCCTTTGGCAAACAAACTGCTCTCTCTTACACCCAAATATTTCAAAATTTGACTCTTCAGAGAACCTGCTGCCATGTTTTTGCACCCCAGTTCCTCATTTCCACATCAAAGGTATGGCTTTTTGGCTGCAATTCTTCCATAAAGACCATGTCTGGCCAGACTTTTCCGAACAGTAGATGAGGATACATGGATCCCAATGGTTTCTGTCAGTTCTGAGCTGATGACGTCTTTCATCTACTGCATTTAAGTTTTCTTGGCTGACCACTGTGTCTGTGGTCCTCAGTATTGCCTGTTTCTTTGTGCTTCTTTAAAAGAGCTTGAAAAGCACATCTTGAAACCCTAGTCAGCTTTGAAATCTCTGCTTGGGAGAGACCTTGCTGATGCAGTATTTTGTTTGTTTGTTTTGGTTTATTGCCATATCAGCAACATATTGGCTATTTTATGGCATAGGCAGATATTGGGACTGTAAATCATCACTGTTCAGATCATTTGTTTAAGACTTTCTAAAACAGTTAAGAATTTTAACTGGAGGAATCTTCTTTATACTTTTATGTTCTCAACTCCATAAAAATGTCTCTAATGGCTGAAATTGTAGGACATTCTAATAAAGTATGTTTGATTGTTAGGGGTGTAGCACAGAACTGACAGGTTGGAGGTGTTAGTGGGTAAGGGCAGTATGACCAATTCGGCACCTGGTTATAATTGTCTGGTCTTGCCTATTTAAGAAGTCTTGGTTGTGTTTAATATTGATGTTGGGAGTTATTTCATGCAGTTTGTTTTGGGTATTGGTGGACCAGTCTTCTTGCCATTTTATTCTGCAGTAAACTTTGATTTGTGGGTAGGCATCAGTTTTTGGGATGTATCTCCAAGCAATCTCTTTGTTTCTTGCTTCCTTTGCCATGCTGTCTGCTTTTTTCATTTCCTTCTATGCCACTATGACTGGGGATCCAGCAATAGAAACTCCTCGGCTGTAAAGTTCTTTGTCCAATTTAAGCAGTTCTTGGATTATTGGGTGATCTGTTCTCATGGACTCAAGAGCTTGCATGCAGGATTTGGAGTCAGAGCAAATCACACAGTGTTTACAGGGACTAATAGATATATGTCTGATGGCCAAGAGGAGCACATGAGCCTCTGCTGTGAATATTGAGGCATGTTGAGGGAGACGGATACTATTACAGTGGTCGTTGGTAAAAAATACGGCACCCACATGGGTCTCTGTTTTTGATCCGTCCGTAAAAATAAAGCTGTGTTTTGGAAAACTGAGTCTGATTGTGTGGTATAAAGACAGGTAGTCAAGTGGTGACATAGTCTGTTTTGAGTCCAGGAAGCAGGCAGAGGGGGCTTGGTGAGGCTGATGCAGTATAACTATCTTGTGTCTTGTTGTTGTGCTCAGTCTAGCCATGGTGTATGACCTGTGGCATGAAACTGTGTTTCACACCCTCACCTTTATAACAGAGTTTGGCTTTTTCTCACCTAGTTTTAAGCCTACACAGCTGTTTCTGTTTCAGTAAAAGACCTACATAAGACAATGATGATAAGTGGTTCATCACACCTGTCTATAATCCTACAAAATCCATAGCTGCGTCCGAAACCGCATACTTAAACAGTATGTACAAAATTGGCCGGTAAAGCAGTAAGCTCTTTCAGTATGCAAGTGTGCAGTATGCACACAACCAATTAATGTCTTGAAATGTTTAATTGTGTCTGGGGCTCCAATAACACCAACAGAACATAATAATGAAATAGATAATGAAACTGAGAATTAAATTTTTTTTGGTAGTTAAAGTAAATATCTTCCAGCTTAGATCAGTCATTTCCTGTTCAATTTCTTTATAAGGTCTATTGTAACTAATCAAGTTGTTGAACCCTTTCTAAAAAAATCCCAGTTCTTCAAGACTTGAAATCTGAACTTGAATTTAGACATTACCGTCCTCTTTCCCATTGAGGTTCTCTGTAAGAGATCCACTGGAATCCTTCCTGCTTAGGCATCGTTTAGCTTTGCCTTGCCCGGTCTTACTCCTCTGGCGCACCATAAACCCACCAATGCCTGTAAGGACAAAAATAACCCAATATGAGCTGCCACAATAAGGAACTGCAGACCGGGTGATGGAATCAGGGATTAATAATGTGAGACACTGACAGTAAAATCTTGACATTAATCTCAATTATTCAGAGTGACGCATGAACTGTAGCCTGGAGGCAAGGAGATTCATCTTGGCTCTTTCCTTTGCTGGGCACTCCAGGAACCATTTCAGGTGAGACTATTTTTAACCA